>NC_056744.1:1486258828-1486283828 GCF_019279795.1 Protopterus annectens | reverse complement strand
TATATATATATATTATATATATATATATGTGTGTGTGTGTGTGTGTGTGTGTGTGTGTGTGTGTGTGTGTGTGTGTTTAATCAAAGAAAAAAGATTGCAGAGACACACCATCCCGTAAAAATTGCAAGAAAAAAAAGCCAGATTAGAGTTTTCACAGTGTGATACCTTAAAATTTCTGTAATGAAGGTCCATGGGATATATGCAAATGATCTCTTACTCTTTCTGCTACATGTCTTCTAAATATCGAATTTTTAACTTTTTAAGTGATTACAATTGCAAGCAGGCTAATAAAGCCATATATTTCTTAATGTGTGTGTGTGTGTGTGTGTGTGTGTGTGTGTGTGTGTGTGTGTGTGTGTGTGTGTGTGTGTGTGTGTGTGTGTGTGTGTGTGTGTGTGTGTGTGTGTGTGTGTGTGTGTGTGTGTGTGTGTGTGTGTGTGTGTGTGTGTGTGTGTGTGTGTAAATATGGCTATACATTTAGATACATGTATATTGCTATATATGTGCACACTAAAATCAATCATTTAGCAGCAGACAGTTTGCCTGTTGAGTATCTGAAAATAGCAGCAAATACCCTCACATATGCTGCCTACTATGTTAACTCTAAAAAACTATGTCCAAGTCCTCTGGGAAAAAGTATTTTATTACACTGCTACTCAAAGGGCCACATGCAGAGAATTCTCGACTATACATTTGGAGCTGTCTTAACACCTCTATCAAGGATCATAGAAAACTGTAACCATTCACAACTCTTAAAATACATCATTAATAATAACCTCCTCTCCAGCACCCATCACATTACCACAACCACTTTCAAAGTTTCACAAATACATCACAAATCACAAATCACATGAGAAATTCTGACTATGTATTATCATCTATTTTCCTTGGCCTATGAAAAGCATTTGGCACCATCTCTTCGCAAAATCTACTCACATCATTTTATCCCTAATCTTTTCAAGTCAACCCTGTCATGGTGCCGTGGTTATCTCATATACAGCAGGTAAATTAGCGTCGAGATTTTTCATCCTTCCTAACTGTTCCCACTGGAGTCCCACAGGGTTCAATACTTGGCCCTCTCTTATTCAGATTTTTTATAAATAAACTTTGCACATCCTCCAAGCACACATCAATAATACAAAATGCAGATGATGTCACCCTCATCTGTGCTACTTCTTCCCTCTCAAAACTTAATGACCTCACTCAGGACTTCTTCTCATCCTTTGAAATATGGCTAAGAAAATTTCATTTTCTTCTAAATCATAATAATAAAACAGACAGTCTTTCAAATTACTCTCTGAAAATAACACCACAATATAAAAAGTACAACAATCAGTGGGGAGTCACAATAGATGAAACCTAAAATTTGATCTGCACATTCACCGAGTTGTAAAAAACACAAGACAATTCTTTTATTATATGGAAGTAAATACCATCTTACTGAAAATGTTAGAAGAAAAAACACTGCATCAATCTACTTATTATTAGCACCCAAAAAACAAAACTAAACAATTGTTACAACAAAATTGCTAGATTGTCTACCAGTCTACTTAAAATAGCTATGCTGGCTTGAGCTCCCACAATATTTTACCTTCTCACAACTACGTATTGGCCTTAACCTAATATATAAACCAGAAGTCGTCCGACACTACAGAACACCATAAAATATTATTCCCCACTCAGGATACTCTGTTCTCAAAATAAATCACTTTTACTCACCCAAATCTAATAATACTGCTGGCAATTCACTCTGCCCCTATTATGACTCCAAATTTTGGATATCCCTGCTATTACACTTAAAGCAAATTGAAAAATTAAAAGTTTTCAAAAATCTGCTTAAATAATATTTAAGTAACTCTTGCTTATGCTCTGGCTCAACACCACGATAGTATCTTAACTGTAAGAACTGACAGTTACTGTTTAATTTACTATTTACTATTTAACTGCATCCTGATGCAACTATATATATTTTTCTTCCTCCTAACATTCACTCTTTTTCAAAATACAAGTCTTGCCTACCTAATTCTTAACTACTGAGAGTTTAATTAAGATCTAATCAACTGCTCACCCTCTGATGTTACTATATGTATTGGCAGTACCTTAACTCTTTGCCTTTCATCCTGATCTTAGCAAATCAGATTATCCAGTTTTATTACTTCACAAATATCTGCTACTGTATTTTAATGTAACTCATGTTTATAATGTAGGTTTATCACAATATTGCAGAGTTTGAATTATGCATATGTACTGTATTGAAAACATTTGTTTAATCCTATGTATCTGTACTGCAATTGCTATCCTATGTGACTCCATTTTCCCAGGCGCTCTGCTGTAAAGTTTTTTTTTTCTTTTGCCCAGGTGGACTTTCTTGATCAACAAATAGAAATAAATAAATGAATATTTGTAAGTCACATGCATTGGACTCAGTAGTCTCACATTGGTACGGTTACTCAGTATGATTATAACATTATAAATTTGTGTAGCTGATGAGTTGAATTAGAAGACACTTATGCAAACTTTGAAATAGGACAGGTTGCCTCCTATAAATGCACCAACATGAGCACAATTAGGATTTTGTGAGTTGTGGACCAACCATCATACTAACTTCCAGAGTGTATCTCTTCATGCTTCCATGAATAGCCCCCCCCCATCCAAAACAGTGCATGTTTATGGACAGCATGCCTTCTCAATACTGAAAATAAATTACAAACAGAAAATAATATGCAGAGCACCAATTTATCAAACTAGTCATTCTGAAAGAAAAACATGTCAAAATAAATAACCCTCCAACCAATGTTTTTAAGTCACAGATAACACAGACAGTGGCATAGAGGACAACAAGGGCAACAACCAAACCAGAAAACATGCTATGAGACTGCTATGCAACTCTCTGACTTAGTGTCCTACCCTGTTTAACCATACATCATGAAAAATGTATCAGCACCTTTTTCATTTTAATTTTCTGCACATCTTATTGTACAAAATAGATAATTTTAGCTATACACTGTGTTGCTCATGATGTTTACCTGGCCACACCCTTATTTACCATGTTTTTTTGATTCTGCATCAGTAGACTTTATAGGAACTAACACTTTTTAAGTGGCTGAGTCAGCAGAAAGATTTCACCAAATATTTCAGAGACAAACCGTTTGTTTACTTTTCATTTGTTAACTGTGTAGATGGACCGTTTCACAGATCTTTTTCAACCACAATATGGGCTACCTGGCAGTACAAACAGGATTTAGTTGGTATAAAAAATATAGTGATTTACAAGATTTTCTGTGTTTTCAACTTTGTATACTTATATTTCTCTGTTAAGTTTGACAATAAACAACAAAATGACACACAATGATATTGTAAGCAATGATTTACAGACAGCTTTACTAAGTAAAACATGTCACATTGTTTAGAGATGAAGATTGTTTGTTGCTATATATGACACATGCCATAGTTAAAATTATCACAGTGTAGCGGTTTCACTGTCTTTGACACATTATTGTGCATTTATACACTTTAGCAAACTCCCTGACAATTCGTACTTACGGCTAACATTAATTTTACTCATATACAAGTGCAGTCTTTACACTGTCAGCTAGTTCTGAAATGCTTACATTTAGTTGTCAGTACAGTATTAATATATTAGAGGTATACAAAAACTGAAGCAGTATACATACATATATATATATATATATATATATATATATATATATATATATATAAAATGGCTGTTAGAAGAATAAGTAAGTTAGATGGTTGGGATACAGAGATTGCATAGAGAAAGAAATTACCTAGAATAGTGAAGGGTGGAGATGTTTATAGGTAAGAAACATGATTTACAGTATAAACAGGTAAGGGGGACAAAAGAGAAGGCACAATATTGACACAAAAAGTATTTGTTAGTGATATTTGTCTGGAGACAGGTGGTCTGTGTAAAGAAAACCATAGGTGGGTTGAATTCAAGTTATGAGGCAAAATGTTCAGCTGGTATACACACTGCAGTGGGGTGGGGTTGTGTTTGGTGTGGGTATTCGTAAATAGTACAACACTATGGTGGATATTTCTGTGGAATGGGGTTATTTTAATTGGAGGTAGGCTGAAGTCTGCCCCCAATACACATGCAGACTCAAGCAGGATATATGTTACCTTGTGTTACCCTGTTTGTTAACACTATGTTAGTATTTCTGAACCAGGATTTATGAGGTATATGTGAGTATCCCATTTGGATTTTTATTTTGTATTTTATCATCAATTATGGCACCCTGTATTTTATATATATATATATATATATATATATATATATATATATATATATATATATATATATGTATATATATACATATATATATATATATATATATATATATATATATATATATATATATATATATATACAGAGAGAGAGAGAGGGGAGAGAGAGAAAGGAGGGTGGCCTAATGGTTAAGGCAAGGTGCAGGGTTTGAGTCTCACAATGGATAATTGGCCAGGCTTAAAATGGCTCACAAGGGCAGTTAGCTTAGTACTAACCTATAAACCTGTAAGACTTAATAAAACATGTCCATAAAGTTTTTATAAACACATATGCAGGTAGTTTTTGGATACTGCCAAAACTGCAGCTGACTCTGTGAAAACCTATATTTTGTTAAAGCTGGTTATTGCCATCTCAGAATTACATCAGTAAGAAATAATGCTTGTCTGTATCTAGAATGCAGTCCTCAAGAATTTTTTATATTCTTAGGAGCTGTAGCCTCAACCATCATTTCAGTTTTCCCCAAAGAAATGTCTGCATGAAGGCATGGGTCACAGAAATTTTTTGATTGCCCTAAAAATTTAAATATTTCAAATTATCTTTTCACCAGATAGTATGATCATTGAGTTATATGGTCTATAAAGCTTTGGCTGCAGCAATGTTTGGTAAACAAGACGGAGTCCCACCAGTAATATGTTTCCCTCACTATTCTGTTTTATCTCTGACCAAACCATGATAAACTGTCCTAGCCATTGGTTGTACTGTGATTTTTTCTTCACAAAAAAATTAAGCATAAATGTTACAATATCTCAGTTTGATGTATTATTAGATGCTAAGCCGACTTTACTCAATGTTTACCTAAATGACACGTGCAGTGCTCTCATGTTTTTGGTAGTGGAAGAGAAAAAAAATACTGCATGCAGGATTTTGTTAAGATGTACTGATACCAGATTAAGCAACAAGCTGATAAACATAAATGTTTGAAAAACTTTAAGTCACTCAGTAATGTCACTCACGTGCATTATCTTGATTGTATTTTTTTTAATAAAAGGGTAAAACAGAGGTAGTGCAGGTGAGAAAAAGAAGTTTAATGCCTGAAATCTTAAATCTCCTAATTATCTGATGTCTGCTACTAGCTATTTTTTTTCACATTTTCATTAGGGAGTGGAGTGGAGAATGCTTCCCTCATTTCCCTGAGAGTGAGTTTGAGTAAGAAAAGGTACAATTGCCAATATTGTTAGATGAGGCGGCACAGCATAAAACTAACATTGTTTCCAAACAATTGCCAACATAAAATGATTGCTAATGCTGATTTAGAATATCTCACACTTGCATTGTTGTCTATAGAGGCAGCTGGGTGGTTTAATTCCTTATTTGTTTTTGCTCATATGGGTGGTAAATAAAATTATTATTTTGTGTATTGTGTTTTATAGGTGCAAACCTCTATCAATCTGCCTTATATTGCAGGAATTATGATGCTTGCTGTTTAATTTATATTTTAATCAGTAACTGTTATGACTGCATAGCTATAGTTAAGTCATGTCATCTAGCTGTACTGGCAGTTAGTTACTGTTTAAGTTTTTATTTTTATCTCTTAAAAGTTAATCTATTTTAGTAAAAACAAAAGCATGGAGACAAAACAATCCATCTCAGTATCTCCAACAGACGGGGTTATCTGAAGTATTAAGGCACAGTTGTATTGTGCTGTTTCATAAGTAATATAGCACGTAATGCATCATTGGCTAACAATATCTATTTCAGTAATGCAATGCAGATGTACATATAAAATGAAGTTGAATGACCATGAAGCTTCGATTTTTGAAAATATTTTCTCTTCCTATTGGCAAACTAATAACCTCTGAAGAAAATAAATAGAGGTTAACTAGAGCAGGATTGCAGTGTTTATGAAAACAAATTGCTCAGGATTAAAAAAATAATGAATACAGAAACAAAATACTATCCCCAGTATTCATTAAACCGAAAAGTCTGTGCAGGAATAGTGTAGCCATTCCTGCATGGAATATGGCTGCCGAGCGATCCAACAAACAAGCCGTTTAACGTGCACGAGCCTGGCAGAACTATTCCTGCACAGACACCACTGAATAATGCTAATTACCTCATTTGCTGGTGAAAACCATGCAAACAAGGTGAATTAGCAATTCAGCAAGCAGGCAGGCATCCTTGTGGAAACAGTGTTAGGTGCAGAAATATATTCAGCTAGTAGCTGAACACATTTCTGCAAAAATGAAAATGGAGGCATGACAGCTCAAAGTAAAGCATGCATTATACCCCTTAGGAATGCCCGTGGCCAAATATATGGCCATTGGCATGGAAAAGTGTTGCAAAATTATAAAAATACATTTTTTTTTTGGCCGATCTCGGACGTTTAAGCATAGGGCAGTGATGCGCAAACGGGATTGTGACAAAAATAAAGGAAAAAATGTGAAAAGTCAGTGAAATCTGCATTTTGCTATTATAGTCTATGGCATGTTTAATCAAAACAATAACACATAACAGTGGTTGCTAAGGGGAAAGACTCTGGTGTAGTGCAGTAACTAGGGACTAAAGCAGTGTTGCATGCTAATGAGGGAAAATTTACTGAATCACAAAAAGAAGCTAAGTGCCACATTCCACCTAACCGTGTAGGTGCTATAAGGCAGTGGTGTAAGCAGGAGGAGCAGCAGACATGAAAAGGGGGTGTGTCATGTTTGGTGTAAGCACATTGGAGTTCCACGGCTCCCAGATGAGCTTAGCTAAGCACAGCTAAGCAAGGGGTGTGTCTGAAGATATTTCTTTTTATTTACCTTACCTAAATGGATTTGCATGGCATGCAGTGGGTCTAAAAAAATGGAAATAGCAACACTGTTTACATTTGGGCAATGGGTTTGTGCAGTGCACCTCGGGGCTTAAAAGGGTTGTGAATTGGAAGGGAAAAAAGAAAAAAATGGCAACTAGCAGAATAAAAGCAATGAAGTACAAATAAAATTGCAAGCAGGTGGAATGCATCATAGCCAGCCAATCTTAGGTTCATAGGTAGGTACTAGGCTATCTTCCCAAGGGCCTACGTAAGCCTGGCCAACAAGGTTACCTGGCTTACGCCACCCAAGAAAGTTATTTTCCTGTGCCACTGTCGAGCAGAGACACAGAAGTGTTCCCTGGGGTGTATTTCCTATTTCCGATCCACTCATCAAGATTTTTCTTGAAGAGTGCTAATGAAGAATTTTGCTTGACATAGATGAGTAGCCTGTTCTAGAGTATGGGAAGTCTCTGGGACAGGAATCTATCCTTCCAGCATGTCCTGTTTATTGTGGTGACAAGGTTTAGGTCCTTAGAGCATGTAGCTTGGAGGGGTTGGGATTTCTTTAGGTGTAGCATGTCCAGCAGCTCTGGGTTTGACATAGCTTTATATGATAGGCAGAAATCACCTCAGAGTAGGAAATATGCTTCGGAGTAAAGCTGGAGTTTTTTGAGGTGGTCAGTATAGGGCATTTGTTTGAGGCCAGTAATCCTCTTTGTGAGGTACTTCTGTGGCCTTTCCAGCTGCTGCAGATGTCTTGTGAGGTACATTCCAAAAGGGGCGTTGTACTCTATAATGGGTCTAATGAGTGTCTAGTTGAGGGGAACAATGACCTCTTTTTTCCTGGATGAGAACCCTTTTATGCTGAGGTGTGCCACGTAGAAGGACTTTCTGACTACTGTGGCGATGTGACTATCAAAGGAGAGACTACTGTCCACCTGGGTCCCAAGGTCTCTTATCTCACATACGGTGTTAAGTAGATTGCTGCCTAGGTGGTAGTTTATGGGTACAGAGTTTTTACCAAAGGGGATGATACTGCACTTTTTGGCATTGAGCTTGAGGCCATGGATCTGACACCAGGCATCTGTCTCTGTGAGGCCATTCTGTAGGATGTCCACATCATTTGGGACTTGACTATGGCTTCTAGTTTGCAGTCATCTGTGAACTTCATTAGCCAGAGGCCTTCTGTGTTAGTCTGTACTTCAGAGAAGTATATACCAAACAGGAGAGTTCCCAGGACGGAACCCTGTGGTACTCCACTTGTCACTGCTTTGAGGTCAGATTTGGAGTCTACCACTTTTACAGTGTGGGTCCTGTCAGTGAGCCATTTGGCAGCCCATCTTGTGACATAGGGATTTATACCTAGTTTAGTGAGTTTAGCTATAATTCCAGAATGGGGGATGTGTTGAAGGTCTTGGCGAGGTCAAGATAGGCTGTGTGAACCACCTTACCCTCATCTATGGCTTTGTTAATTGCCTTAATGAAGTCAATCAGGTTCAAGAGGCATGATCTGCCTTTCACAAACTCAAACTGGGTGGGATCCAGAGTTTGGAGGTTACCAATATCTTTGTTTATGAGTTGCATTATGATACCTTCCATGGTCTTGCAGACCAGGCTCATCAGGCTAATAGGTCTATAGTTCCCGGGAACCGTGGTGGCTCCCCCTTTGTGGAGTGGGATAACTGTTATCTTCACCATTCAGTGGGAACAAAGCCTGATGCGAGGCTATTATTGAACATGGTGCTTAAGTGGGGAGCCAATTTGTTTTGAAGTTTGTGTAAAACGTAGCCTAGGATGTTGTCCGGTCCCATGGATGCTGTGTTTTTGGCTTTAGAGAGTTCAGCTTTTACCTGCATAGTTATGATTACAGGGACTCTGCATTCTTCCTGTATAGATATGGGCCCTTTTGGGGGGTGGGGGGGTAAGGTTAGCACTGAACCTATCTGCGAAGATGTTGGCAATATCAGATGGTTCTGTAATTTTGGTGCCATTGTGCTGTAACTCAGAGCAGATCTGGGTGTTGTCATTGAAATTCTTGACATAGCTATAGAATACTTTGTGGTTGTCCTTAGAATTAGTGATGATTTTATTTTCATAGCTAGCTTTGGAGGATCTTATAAGGGATCTCAGCTTCTTACTGAGGCTGACCAGGGAGCTTCTCCTCTCATGGGATTTTACTCTCTTTTGCAACAGTTTCTTCCTTCTGTTGTACAGTTTGTTTATGGCAGGGGACCACCAGACTGGCTTCCTTTTTTTGGAGGATAGTGTCTTGGTTCTGTTTGGGATAACACGATCCATGCACTCGTGTAAGTGCTTATAGAGTGCATTTGTGCAGGATTCAGCAGTTGTAATTGTATTGTCCATCTGGATGGGTGTCATGAAGTTCACCACTTCTGTCTTAAGAACCATGAAGTTGGCTTTGGAGAAATTTTTTACCATGGTTTCCTTAATGGGGGGTGAGGGTGGGATGTGGATATCAAGGGTGATTAGCTTATGGTCAGATTGGACCAGCAAGGTGTGGAACACCGGTCACTCATGTTGGTAATGACTAGGTCTAGAATATTGTTGCCCCTGGTGGGGGTGTGGATAAGTTGATCCAGGGCATTGGAGTTTATGAATTCCAGAAAGCGTTGAGCTAAGGAGTTGGTACATAAGTAGTTTTCCCAGTTAATGGTGGGGTAGTTGAAGTCGCCCATTATTAGGGTGTTTGGTTGAACCCTAATATTTTTCAGTACATCAAGAAAAGAGGAGTGGGAATTGTGGAGCATGGTGGGGTATTTGTAGCAAGCAACAATTTGGATTGCAGTTGTGCCCAGAGATAGGTGCACTTGGATAACCTTGGATGCATTATGCTGAGCAACTAGCCTGGAGATGTGGATATCCTTAATGAATATGGACACACCTCTGCCTTTGGGGTTTTGGTCCAGGTTACATGGCCGAAAAGTGTGGTATGAGTTATAGCCTGGTAGTGCAGCGGTGCTCTCTGGAGCCTTGAACCAGGTCTCAGTCGCTGCACAGATATCAATGTTCTCCATTTTAAGGAGTGCCTCGAGTGAATGCATTTTGAGATTTAGACTTCTACCGTTGAGTAGCTTTACCCTCAGTTTTTGCTTGCCTGTTCCTGTTATGGTGGTGAATTTGTTATTTGAACCTTGCCTAAAACAAGTACTATAGGGGCAGCAAGTGCCTTAGCCAGTATTCGGAATCCCAGGGGCGACAGGTGCAGGTCATCTGTGGCAAAACATCGTGGTCGGTCGACCATGTCACCCCAAGCAGACAGATACTGGATCCCCTTAGAATGGCACCAGAAGCTTAGCCAATTGTTGAAATCAATCATTTTGTCCTTGTACTGTGGTATCATTCTGGGCAATGGCAGAATGCTACTCAGGCCTAGGGTCATACCTGCCTAGGCTACAAGATCGGAAAGCTCTTCCATGTCTCTTTTCATGTAGTCCAGGGAGGTACTTCTCAGGTCATTCACACCAACATGGACAATGGCAGAGTCATATTTGTACTTGTTGTGAAGTGACCTGAGTGCATGGGTTATGTGGTGGATCCTGGCACCTGACAGGCAGCTGACAGTAACCTTTTCCTTGTTTGGCCTGGTGAGTGGGACATCAGACATATAGAATCACCTATAACTAGTGTGTTGGGTTCATTATTTTGACTTATTGGCTGTGGTTGAGTGGCACACTGAGTCTGCGGGCTATTTGTCATTTGGGTTGTGTTGGGGGATGGAAGTTGCTTGCATTTCTGCTCTGGAGGTCTCTGTTGCTTAAACAGATTATTATTTAGAGCCTCTGTGAATGTTTTTCTGTTACTATGTGTGGAATTTGGTGGTGTAGATTTAGTGAGACTATGTGATGAGTGTGATGTGGTGCAAATGTTTACCTTCTCATGACTGTCAAGTTCAGTCTTGGTTGGAGAGAGCTTTACCTCCAGTTTGGCTAGATAAGTGGATCTCTCACAGGGTGTAGTGTTGGGTGGTAGGAGGAGAGAGTTGTCTGTGTACATGAGGCAATTTCTACATTGCCTCAAGATGCCGAGATTCATCAGATAGACAGGAGAGACCACCAGGAGCAGACCTTTGGACATGACTGAATAAAAAAAAAATATTTTTCTCTAGATAAGTGAGTAAAGTGAGTACAAGAGCTGTTTTTCTCTAATCAAGTGAGAAAAGTAAGTACAAAAACTGTTTTCCTCTAGGTAATGAGGAAGGTTGAGTGCTATAGTAATTAGTAGCTTATTTAGTGCTTACATGTTTTGAACAAGTGCTGAGCACGAATAAGCAAATTTAAGTGCTAAAACTAAGAATCTGTATCTGCACTAGATGAGTTACAGGACAGAAGCAAGTGCAAATACAGGCTTTCAAATCAGAAAGTTGAGAGAGATGGAAGAGATTGCCCAAATGGCCAATAACTACACTTTCTGGGCCAGAACCACTCCTTATGTGGTAGACAGGTTACCTAGTGCTTACCACTCCCACTGATAAGCTAGAAGGCTTCCCTCCACCACATAAATGCTTGGGGGCTCAGAAGCTTACATACAGTCCTGGATACAGCAAATATGTATCTGGAACACTAGTTATAGGAAAGGTAGGAAACAGGCTTACATTTTTTTTAAGAAACGTAGCAAAAACAGTAGTAAAAACAATTCACATGCAGCAAGCTAGCACACTTGAATATGTAGCAATATTAGACCAAACATAGTTTAAAAATGCAATTAAATTAAAAAGGACTAAAAGCAAGTGCAGAAGGAGTTTATTAGGTAGACTGTGGTAAAGAGATTAGACTGGGGGAGTGTCCCAGATCAAATCTACAGTGGGGTGGGCAACTGCAAAAACCACCAAATTTAAACTACAAACCAAAAATAGGTAGGGTGGGAGGGACAAAACAGTTTCAGCAGAGATCTAAGCAACAACTAACAGTACAAACTCTAAAACCAAAAAAAATATACTCAGCTCTGTATATTTTCAGATAGATTGGAAAGCAGACTCTCAGAACAGGGAGACAACAGTTTCAACAGAGATTTAAGCAACAATTAATAAACTCTAAAACCAAAAAAATATACTCAGCTCTGTATATTTGCAGAT
Organism: Protopterus annectens; assembly: GCF_019279795.1. NCBI lineage: Eukaryota > Metazoa > Chordata > Ceratodontiformes > Protopteridae > Protopterus > Protopterus annectens. The sequence goes on along the minus strand of NC_056744.1, from coordinate 1,486,271,693 downwards.
AGATTGGAAAGCAGTCTCTCAGAACACAGGTTCCAGCAATTAAATGCAGGCTGTTACTGACAGGTCTAATTTTATGCAAGTGATCCTTGAGTTAGATAACACACAAGCTGTAAAAAACAGTTATACCAACTGAAGACACAGCAGAAAATGGGGGGGTGGTGGAGAAAACAGTTTAAACAGAGATCTAAGCAACAACTAACAGTACAAACTCTAAAAACCAAAAAATATACTCAGCGCTGTATATTTGCAGATAGATTGGAAAGCAGTCTCTCAGAACAAGGAGACAACAGTTTCAACAGAGATCTAAGCAACAATTAACAAACTCTAAAACCAAAAAGATATATACTCAGCTCTGTATATTTGCAGATAGATTGGAAAGCAGTCTATCAGAATACAGGCTCCAGCAATTAAATGCAGGCTGTTACTAACAGGTCTAATTTTATGCAAGTGATCCTTGAGTTAGATAACAGACAAGCTGTAAAAAACAGTTATAGCAACTGAAGACACAGCAGAAAATAGGGGTGGGGGTGGGGAAAACAGGTTCAACAGAGATCTAAACAACAACTAACAGTACAAACTCTAAAACCAAAAAATATACTCAGCTCTGTATATTTGCAGATAGATTGGAAAGCAGTCTCTCAGAACAGGGAAACAACAGTTTCAACAGAAATCTAAGCAACAATTAACAAACTCTAAAACCAAAAAATATATACTCAGCTCTGTATATTTGCAGATAGATTGGAAAGCAGTCTCTCAGAACACAGGTTCCAGCAATTAAATGCAGGCTGTTACTAACAGGTCTAATTTTATGCAAGTGATCCTTGAGTCAGATAACACACAAGCTGTAAAAACTAGTTATACCAACTGAAGACACAGCAGAAAATAGGGGGGGGGGCAGTTTCAACAGAGATCTAAGCAACAACTAACACTACAAACTCTAAAACCAAAACAATATACTCAGCTCTGTATATTTGCAGATAGATTGGAATGCAATCTCTCAGAACACAGGTTCCAGCAATTAAATGAAGGCTGTTACTAACAAGTCAAATTTTATGCAAGTGATCCTTGAGTTAGATAACACACAAGCTGTAAAAAACAGTTATACCAACTGAAGACATGGCAGAAAATAAGGGTGGGGGTGGGGAAAACAGCTTCAACAGAGATCTAAGCAACAACTAACAGTAACAACTCTAAAAATAAAGAAATATACTCAGCTCTGTATATTTGCAGATAGATTGGAAAGCAGTCTCTCCAAATGGAGATAACAGTTTCAACAGTGATCTAAGCAACAATTAACAAACTCTAAAACCAAATAAAATATACTCATATCTGTATATTTGCAGATAGATTGGAAGGCAGTCTCTCAGAACAAGGAGACAACAGTTTCAACAGAGATCTAAGCAACAATTAACAGATTCTAAAACCAAAAAAATATATACTCAGCTACGTATATTTGCAGATAGATTGGAAAGCAGTCTCTCAGAATACAGGTTCCAGCAATTAAATGCAGGCTGTTACTAACAGGTCTAATTTTATGCAAGTGATCCTTGAGTTAGATAACACACAAGCTGTAAAAAACAGTTATACCAACTGAAGACACAGCAGAAAATAGGGGTGGGGAAAACAGTTTCAACAGAGATCAAAGCAACAACTAACAGTGCAAACTCTAAAAAAAAAAATATATATACTCAGCTTGGTATAGTTGCAGATAGATTGCAAAGCAGTCTCTCAGAACACAGGTTCCAGCAATTACATACAGGCATCATCTGTAGCACAACAGTATAAACTGTGCAAACATCTTTCAGTCTGGTTTTCCACCAAACCCTGACCATTGGTGTACACATGCAGGGGAATTTTAACCCAAAGAATGTTAGTGGCTACCGTTGCATTGCTCTATCAATATGTGCTAGAGGCTGAGGGTGGTGAGGAAGATAATGCTGACAACCGCCCCAGACTGAGGTGGAGTATAAGAGTATTTAGACCCAGGGTAACCTACCAGGGTACATGATCTAGAGATAGTAGAGTGCTACAGGGTGGACAGAGACCTACTTCTGCAAATCCATGAGCTATGCGAGGCTCAACCCAGACCCAGAAACAACAGAGTGGAACCCATCCCAGTGGATACCAAGGGCCTTAAGAATATTAGCTACAGGTACTTTTCAAGGTCCTACTGGGGACATCAATGGGGGGGTCTCACAGGCATCTGCATCCAGGGTACTCCACCAGTTCCTGGATGCCATGCGAACACATGCCAGTGAGCACATTTACTTCCCCACCACCTGGGAGGAGTTGACCATTAATATGCGCCTCTTCCACCATGTAGCAGAATATCCGGAGGTACCGGGTGCCATAGACTTCACACACATCCACATGAAAGTGCCACCCGGTGAGCAGAGTAGGGTCTACATAAACTGCAAGGGTTTCCCCTCCATCAACTGCCAGGTCATGTGCAATACTCAGGCCATTATTATGAATGTGTGTGCTAGCAGCCCTGGAAGCTATCACGACTCCCACATCTGGTATGCCTCTCAGCTGTATCAGGCATTTCCAGGGGGGATATCCCATATGGCCATCTTTTGGATGATGCTGGCTATGCACTGGAGCCGTGGATGATGACACCCATCACAAATGCACACACACCCTTCCACACAAGAATACCATAATGAGGCAGATGCACAAACCAGGATCATTATAGAGCATGTGTTCAGGATGCTGATGTCATGGTTCTGCTGCCTTGACATATCTGGTTGAGCCCTGTAGTACTCTCCAGTCACATAAGCACACATGTTTATTGTATGTGCCATGCTACACAATATGATCCTGTCGGCCATAGAAAACCATACAGGAATGTGTGGCAAAGGCCCACAAATGGCAAAAATGATGGAATACCCCCCCTACAGACTTACACAGTGATATCACAGCAGGCCTTGCAGTTGCAGTAAGGCTCTAAAGTGTAAGAAGTCTGAAACACAATTGTATGCCATTACAATCTAACCTGTGATCTCCATTGATATGCCTCTTTTCCAAGGCAGGGCACAATACTATGCTAAATGGAACCAAATGTAAAGCCAATATCATCACAGTATGTGCAAATGTGTACCGTTGACAGGTGTGCCCCCCTATATTACCATAGAAATGTAGTAACATGTAAGTTTGTAGGGTAATAGCAGCAGAGCACACATTGCCAGTGCTGTCCCAATCAACATGATAACTTGTTGTATGTTCACAATATGCAGGGGTCAATGAGCTATGCATATGTGTGGAGAATACTTGTCAGGATGTGGCCAACAACTTCTCATGGCTGTGGAGTCCTACTGGCCTAGGTACAGTACTGATGTAAACAGGGCCATGTTCCACGAAATGCAGTGCTAACTACTTTACATGTCAGCTACACTTATGGTAGGAGTTGTATCCAGGAGGTAAGAGGTCATTGTCTCTATCTACTCCCCCCCTCATTATGCCATTCAATTAGTACAATGGCCCATTTGGCATGTACCTCACTGGACAACTGCAACAACTGGAGAGGGTGTACAAGTACCTCAAAAATAGTCCTTAAACACTTACCCTATATGGACAGACTCCAATAACTCTAACTATTCTCTGTCTCATATTGGCTACTTAGTGGCAATCTCTGACTGACTTAGAAAGCCATGTTTGACCCAGCTCTGTCAGGAATGCTACATCTAAAGAACCCAATATGTCCACACCACACCCCCCAGAGACCTTGACCCCGTTTCCTCAATCAACAGAACATACAGAAAGGACAAGTTTACCCAGAGACTGCCCATGCTATAGAATAGGCTTCACATACATGTCAAGCAGAACATCTCACTGGCCCTCAGCAAGAGAAATCTAGATGACTGGATGGGGAATAGAAGTCCCACCAAGGGGATCACTCCAGTGGCTATACTCAGTAGACAAACTAGGGACTATCATCAGGTGGCAAGATGCCAGGGTATTCCCTTGGGCTAGCTTGTAAAGGCTCCATGGCTAATCACCTAGTATACACCTATGAACCTATGGATTTCAGTACTGGCAAATGTATATATATGTGTGTGTGTGTGTGTGTGTGTGTGTGTGTGTGTGTGTGTGTGTGTGTGTGTGTGTGTGTGTGTGTGTGTGTGCATTAGTGTGTATAAAAGTGTTTGTGAGTGTGTAAACATGTGGGTGAAAGTAGTTTGAGGCCCTTCTCACCCAGTGCACCTACCATTGCCATACCTTACAAGGGCTAGTGATGTTATTCACTATATAGGTACCTTGGGACACTCTTTATCCTATAAGCTCTGTGGTGCATGCGGTAACTGCATAACACTATAGTACCAATGCTTATATAGGTAGGGGCTCTAATCTGAATCCTGGCAAATGTTTGTAAGTGTGTATGTTTGTAGGTCTCACCCTCCAAGTACACTGCCCATTGCAATACTTTTCAAGGGCTTGTGATGTTCACCTTAGAAGAACTGTGGGACCCTCTTCACATTATCAGCTGTGTGTGTGTGTGTGTGTGTGTGTGTGTGTGTGTGTGTGTGTGTGTGTGTGTGTGAACCAAATCCTGTTTATGTATCTTAGAGTGAACTATATCCATTGGGGTGATGGGTTTTACATTTTTAGGCCATGGTACTCCCAGTCAGGAGTGGCCTTAGATCAACTGTTGCCTTAGGCAAAAGGGCTCCATGGTGCCCCCCCCACACCACCCAGTGCCCCCATCCTGGTCTACCTACACCAAATAAATACTGGAAAAGCACCCCTGCTAGAACGTCACCCTAGGCGGCCGCCTAGTTGGCCTATGCCTAAGGCCGGCTATGCTTCTAGTACCTGTCCCAAGGTCCACTTTACAAGGCCCACTGTCATCATCAACCATAGAGGTATCTGTTGACACTCTTCAGCCAAGTAAGACCCGTGCTGCATGCAGGAACTATGTAACAGTATCAACTGATAACAAGATAGGCAGGGCTGCTAATCTCAGTCCTGGCAAATGTGTATATGAGTGTATTTGTGTGTGTAAGTGTGTATAACTGTAGGTTTGAATATTTTGGGTCCATTCTCCCCATTGAATCACCCATTGCTATACCTTACATGGCCTGCTGATGTTATTCACCTTGGAGTTATCTTGGGAGTCTCTTTACCTTGTAAGCTTTGTAGTGCATGCAATAAATGCATACACTATATTAGCAGTAACTAGGTAGGTGGGGGTTCTAATCTCACTCCTGGCAAACGTACGTGTGTGTGTGTGTGTGTGTGTGTGTGTGTGTGTGTGTGTGTGTGTGCGCGTGTGTGCGTGTGTGTGTTTGTGTGAGAACTATATCCACTGGGTGGCTGTAGTTTACAATTTTAGGCCATGGTACTCCCAGTACACGTCCCTAAGTCCACTTTACAAAGGCCTCTGTTCACATCCACCGTAGAGGTCTTTGTGGACACTCTTTAGCCCTGTAAGCCCCATGCCACATGCAACAGTAATGTAACAGTATGGAATGATTCCCATGATAGGCAGGGCTACTAATGTCAGTACTGGCAATTATGTGTGCAATGGTGTGTATAGCAGTGTTTGTGAGTGTGTAGACTTGTAGGTGACAATCTAATGAGTCCTTCCACACCCAGTACACACCCCATTGCCATACCTTACAAGGGCATGTGATGTTATTTGCTTTACAAGTACCTTGGCACAGTCATCACACTATTAGTTCTGTGCCATCTGCGATAACTGCATAACACTGTAGTACCACTAACTAGATGGGTAGGGGTTACAAAACCAACACTGGCAACTGTGATCTTGTGCATGTGTGCATGTGTGTGCGTGTGTGTGTGTGTGTGTGTGTGTGTGTGTGTGTGTGTGTGTGTGTGTGTGTGTGTGTGTGTGTGTGTGAGAGTGACTGTGTGTGTGGGGACAGTATTCTCTGTATGTTTCCTCAACACAATATCCTCTGGGGTGTGGGTTTTACCAGTCTGAAGTGTGTTCAAACCACTACACTTACCATTGTCCACTTCAGAAGGGATGCTGACGTCAACCACCATAGACTTACCTGTATACATCCCTCAGCCCAATAAGCTCTGTGGCACATGCAATAACTGTTACACAGACCTGGTAAATGTGTACATATACAGCTGTACCTCAGCTCTGACACGATTGATGTGTTACCATTCTGCCATACCCCTAGTTGCCAATTTCTGTAGGGCCACCTCCTGCTGACACAGACACCTAGAACACAAACAGGATACAGCATGTGAGACTACATTCAGTCAGCGTTACTAACACCAACAATGCATCATGGCTGAAAAGGTACACACACTCTGAAGTGTACCCATCGCAAATGCAAGCTGACATCACCTTACACAGCATTACATAGCTAAACTGTAATGAACTCACCTTGTGCATCAGAACCATATTAGCATGTCCCTGCATTGGTGGTATGGATGGCAAGGATGTGGCACAGGTATCATCATATGCACAGGGTGTTGTGGGGTTTGCCAGAGGCTTAGCCTGGGCCATACTGTTGACATCATGTGTGTGTGTGTTTGGAGGGATGTTTTATGAATGGGCCATGTAGAGGTGGTGTGTGTGTTTCTGGAGGTGACCGGGCTGTGATGGTGATGTGTGTGTGTGTAAGTATGCACACAGTCACACCTGTAGCTGCCCTACACAGGGGTATGTTGGACAGCTGTGAACTGTACATGGCAGGGTGTACAGTTCATCATCTCTTGCAACTGACACATAAACTGGTCCTGCCAGAGGTCTCACTGGCACCACCAGGCCAGAGGCCAGATACAGTACTACTCCACGATGATGACTGCTGTTTGCTGGATCCATGTACCTGACAGGACTGGCCAGGACCATGTCCCCATGGCCTGCTCCATCATGGTGTGGACAGCACCTGCCCTTCAGTACTGCTGGTGGGACTGCCACTACAGGAGTGCAAAGGTGCACAGCCACATAGACTCACAGCTGATGTTGGTGCTGGCCTATGTCCACATGGCCAATGCCCATCTCCCAACACACACTGCAGCACAGACATTCCATGGTCAAGGATTGCTAAGTTCTCACTCCAACATCTATTCATGAAATCAGTATTTTGGCATGTGGCCCCAACAAGTTCATGTATGTTGTCACATAAGCCAGGAAGAGTGGCATCCACGACCCTGAGTATTTGTCTGGTGGTGCAATCACTACATGCCTATGCATCCATGGCAGCCCGGAGCATGCGTCTGGTGACACCTGCTGTGGCACTTGTGACAATGGCTTGGTGGTCCTCCTTACTGCACCCCTGTCCATCCGCCTGTGTGCAACCTCGCCTGCACCCTGGCTATGGCTAGTGTCTACACTCACACTTGTCATAGTCACCACACTAGCCTGTTCCATGCCACCACCTACCAACTGTTCATTATCTGTGGCTGCTGGGGATGGGATATGTGTAGGCATTGTGATTGTGAGCGGGGACATTGTGGATGACTGTGGGATGCCAACTGATGGCACAGATTCTGCCCCTCCCTGACAACCCCACCTGTGCCTGACTATGACCACTATCATTCTCAGAGTCTGCAGAGACACTGACATCAGATTCTGAGTGGGAAGGACCACAACCACAATGTCCACCTGTGAGGAGAAAACAACATATGTAAATTAATACCTGCACTGTAAGGTTTGCTGGTAGACAGGGGATATTCATCAACCAAACACACTGAAATTACTATACACACACACACACACACACACACACACACACACACACACACACACACACACACACACACACACACACAACACACATGTGCATACACATGGACACACACACAAACACACACACACACACACACACACACACACACACACACACACACACACACACACACACACACACAAACGCACACACACACACGCACACATACAGGTGAGGTAGCACAAAGGCATTACACAGACCTCACAATAGCCAACTGCTGACATTTACAACACAGTCAGGCCACAACATACACACTGTCGACAGGCCCTCAACATCATGCAGTGCAGCCCTTAACTCTTAATGTTACTACTTATATACACCTCTGGGAAACATGAGTAGTGTTAATAGGTGATGGTCCTTCACCTAGCACACACTGCACCCATGTATACTTTATTGCTGTTCACCTAGCACATTATAGCACAGTAGCAACTCCTACAGAGCATATCTCTCAACTGTACAGAGTGACGCTGAATGTCTACATGTGTGGCTCATATTTATGGTCTGTTTGTCATAAACTCTGTGTTTGTCTGACACATTGCTGGGATGATCTGAGTATTGGCATCACTAATTAATGACATAAATTGAGTTTCACACTTCAAAACTTGCAGTAAATGTATGTTAAAACAATACACGTTACTCTAACAACCTTCTAAGCTTACAGTGGATATCATAAGTGTACACACCCCTGTTAACATGTCAGATTGTTCTGATATATAATGACACCACAGAAATCATGTCATAACATTTCCCACCTTTAATGTGACCTATAACCTGTGCAATCCAATTGAAGAACAAACACATTGGTTAGGGGTAATATATAGAAAGTGAAATATGTACAATAGGCTGGCTGCATGAGTGTGCACACCCTTAAACTAATACTTTGTTAAAGCACCTTTTCATTTCATAATAGCAGTCAGTCTTTTTGGTAAGGTGTCTATCAGCATGGTACATCTTGACATAGCAATATTGGTACATTCTCCCTTGCAGAAGCCCTCCAGCTCTGTCAGATTGCGAGGGCATCTGTTGTGCACAGCCCTCTTCAGGGCACTACACAGATTTTCTATTGGATATAGGTGTGTCGTCTAGCTGGGCCATTCCAAAACATTGATTGTCTTCTGGTGAAGCCATCCTTGTTTTGATTTGGATGTATGGTCAGGGTCATTGTCATGTGGGAAGGTGTAATTCCTCTTCATCTACAGCTTTCTAGCAAACACCTGGAGAATTTGGGCCAAAACTGACTGGTATTTGGAATTGTTCATAATCCCCACCACCTTGGCTAAAGGCCCAATTCCAGCATATGAACAGCAGCTCAAAGCAGGACACTGTCATCATCATGTGTCACTGTGGGGATGGTGTTCTTTTGGTGATGCATTGTTGTTATTGTGCCAAACAAATTCTATGGAATTGTGGCCAGACAGTGCAATCTTGGTCTGATTACACCATAACACATTTTCCCACATGCATTTGGTAGACCTGATGTATTGTTCTTGAGAATGTAGCCAGACCTGGATGTTATTCTGTGTGAGAAAAGGCGTCCATCTTCTGACCCTACCCCATAGGCCAGACATGTGGGGAATACAGGAGATTGTTGTCACATGTACCACACAACCAGTACCTGACAGAGATTCCTGTAACTCCTTTAGTGTTGATGTAGGTCTCCTGGCAGCCTACCTGACCAGTTTGGGTCTTGTCTTTCAACACATTTAGAGGGACATCCACTTCTTTGCAATGTCACTTATACCCTGCTTTATCACCACCTTTTGTTGACTGTCATCACTGTGTTCCATTGTATATGCAATGCTGTGGAAATGTTTTTGTACCCTTCTCTGAGCTAATACCTATCAACAATGACATCCTTTTGATGCTTTGTAAGCTGCATGTGAACCATGGCTGTTGCTGTAACAGGCAACTGGGTAAATGTCAGGAAAATCCTAGTAGAATAGCTGCCCATTATTTGCTGCTAACCAAAGAGTCTCTGTAATTGATGGCAGGTGTTTATCCAAGAAGATTTAATGCTGTAATGATACCAAAAGCTGCTGCAACACAGTGTTAGCTTCAGCCTGTGCACACTCATGTATCTAACTTATTGAATGTTTTTTTATTTGTCATAACTGTTCCCCTAACAAATCTGTTTGTTTTACAATTGAGTTGTATAAGTTATAGGTCACATTAAAGGTTGGAGGAGTTTGGAAATGTTTTATAGCGGTCTCATTTTTGTATATGACACATACCTGGCATTTTAACAGGGGTGTGTACACCTTTTATATGCACTATATAAGACTAATTTTTACAATATGTTCCTAGTTTTGAGCCTTTCTCCCTCCATTTTGTTAGTCTTTGTCCAGATTTCTTGCAATCACAGATTGTAAGGTATGCTACACATGTTATACCTCCTGCAAATAGGCTCCTGTGATGACCACTGTGATGCAATGCAGTTAACCTCACCACAAGTGAACATGCAGATATCACAATATGCTTGAGAGTAACAGTTGTGTGCATGGTAAAATGCATGACCTTAACATGCCTGGGGTACTGGTGAGCCACAAAAGGACAAACCCATATTCACCAGCTTCAGGCTGCTGTCCCACATCCAGACCAGAAGTACCTATGTAGTTGTGGGGGAGAGGTATTGTCAGCAGACTTTCATTTGGCATTGGTACAAGATGAATGCTACTTTACTGCACATGTACAGTGCAAGCTCTGATAGTACACAATTTTCTGTCCTTTACCATAGATGTGCACTTGTGTGCATTACTAAACCCCACCCATAAATGCAGTTTGACCTCACATATGCATCTAGATACGCTACAGAATCCAGTATGTCTGCTACATGATTCAATTGATGTGACTGTGGCCTTACGTGGACGCTCATCACCTGTTGCCTGGATGCCACCCACCTCCACAAATTGTGTTTCATGTGTTGGCTGGTGTGTGGGAGCTACCCCAAGGTTGGCAAGGAGCTCCTCTATTGCTGTAAGTGGGGCCTGTGTTGCAGGACCCCAATCTGTAGCATTACTGTCCCTGGCCATGGCAGCAGCCCTTTGCCAGGCATGATGTATCAAGTCAGTCGCACAATGCCTGACCAGATCGTATGTGTGGCCATGGTGGCCAATGTTGTTCACCCTGTGGACTAGCTCATCCCACAGGGCAGTCCACTCCCCAGATCCTGTTGCCCAACATCACACCATGGTGCTGGATGATAAGGTTAATAATAGCCTCATTTAAAGCTGCAGAGTACTGGGGCTGATGGACACATTATATGTCACCTGGAAGACATAAACAGGGAAACACATTACAGGACCTCATATGTTGGTCAACGTTCTTTACAGAACCTAAACATCAACATTGTTTCTCATTAGCCACCACGTACGACCACATAATAACCCTGTCATCTATCAGCACCATATGAGCTTGCATTGCACTCCTGGTCCTGATGTGTCATGTTCCCCCCAATGAGAGCCAGTACATTGCATAATCCAACATTCATCTTTCACCTTTGTGTAGAGGGATGGCAGTGGCCATCTTCCTTGCAGATGGAATGTCAAGGGTGCTCAGGCTTTGCTTGAGTACAATGTGTAATGGAGCTGGGAGCACATACCTGAGTTCATGTAGGATGCAGACAGGGATGTTATCAAGTCCCATGGAGACTTATTTTGCTGCCTTTGAGTAGGCATTATGTACCTGCTTCCTGATGATTAGGGGAGGGGTGTAGAGGTGCTGTGCATATCCACCTATACTGATGGTGGGACGGGCGGTGATGTTTCCCTTAACCTGTCTGCAGCGGGATGACTATAGCTATGCTGTGTGTGTATGTGGTGTGATTGACCACCAGTACAGGGTGGATTGGATTGTTGCCTCTGAGATGGAAGACATATGTGAAGATAGCCTTAATGATGAGCCTTGGTGGATGTGTCCAATTTGTATTCATAGTTAGCCTTACAGTGAGACACCTGTGACTTTATATGCTTGTTCAAGGTTGACCTAATTCCAAGTCGGTGCCTGCTTCTACTTGTCCTTGTACAGCCAATAGAGCAACCGATTATGTGATTTTTGCATTACTGCTGCCCACCAAAAGGGATTACACCACCTTGGTGAAGGCAGATTTTATAAGTTAGGTATTGCTGAGTCCATACAGCTATGTATGTGCTTATATAGCTGTTTGTAGTAGGCATGGGCACAAGGTCATGACACAGTTGGACACCTCTCCAATTTCAACCAGATAATCATGCTTATTCTAGTACCCATGTCTGTGTCAGGACAATGCAACAACAAGTAGCTGTGGAAATCTATGTCTGTTGGATGCACTGAAACTATAAGATTCGTGTACAACATGTATAGCTTATTTACATGACATTTTGCATCTTATGTCTGTTGTTTTGAGGCTTCTAGCTACACCTACTCATACATACATGTGCGCAGGTAATACCTGATATACTTTTCTGTTCTATGTCTGTATGGCACACTGTATTTACACTCTTCCTGCTCAGTCATACCTCTCAAACTGTTAGAGCAGGACATCTGGAGGACAGCACACATAAATGGGGAGAAATGAACCAAAGTTATTGACACTTTGTTAATATTGCTGTAACACACTTAAGTCAGTTGATAGCACAGTAGGCTTCACATACCCTGGTGGATGTCTGATACTCATATGTATGCTATTATGTTCTAATGTCAGTCTTCACAGATTTCCCAATAATTTGTGGGATATAACTCAACTCTTATGAGTAAATGATTACAAATGTGAGGCACATGTCATCAATATTCATAACACTGGACAGTTGAATGGTATGACCTCAATATATCACATGCAGTTCAACACACACATCTGCAACAGTAGTTTACTATGAACATACCCTGCATAGGTCTCTCAGATTTGTGAGAGAAGCATGTTTTTCATAGCTGTATTTGGAAGTAACATATGGATATCTACAACATCCCTGTAGCTGGCCTAGCAGTGCCACAGTCAGTACTGCTCAACAGACACGCCAGTAGTAGTTATGTGTGAGCCATCCTTTCCTAGGGTGACTCAGGACATGAGGTGTGATCTATGTTACTGCAGACAGACCCAGATGCTATGGCCATAGGTGCTGATCAGCAATATGTCAGTACAGCAAGTCTTGTTGAGATATATTTGTTAAACTTCCTATTTCCCA
>NC_056744.1:1486118828-1486253828 GCF_019279795.1 Protopterus annectens | reverse complement strand
TGGGACAAATTGACAACTCTAGGTACATGACTAGAGAGGACTCATACATGTCAGTGTTACACATCTGGCACTGAAGGGGTACCCTGAACTGCTGGTATGTGAGTGTGCTACTGACATACTTAAACCGGTTTCCTATCATTGTCCAGGTTTATTGGCAGCACTGACCACTAGCCATGACAGCATGACACTTGAGAGACATGTATCATGAAGAGTGCATGTTGTATATACCTATCCTGCTGTCATTTGCAGGCATCTAGTGGGACAGTTGAACAGTTGTACACAGTTTATTAGTATATCCTTCATACAGCTACTACCAACATTGTCTTACCAGTACAACCTGTGGAGAAAATATCTGTTAACACTACCTGACTGTTTTTACATTTATTCCTGACTCATTGTGTGTAGATATGCACACATCTTAGTACCACTCCCTGATTTTGAACTGTGTCTGTGTGTGCAAAATTAACAGCTAACCTTTTTCTCATGACACTGAGCTACTAGGGAACTGTTGTTTCTTGTTTCACTGCTTTCTGCCGAATTGTCTCTTGGTTAAATAGTCTGAACTTGTAATCCTGTGATGCATGCATGACAGATAGCTATTGTACTATGCATTAATCATTTGGATTACTACAATCTGGAAAGCAAAGATTAATACAAAGCAATGCTGGATGGAACACAGTTTGAGACTTTACACATTACTATTCAGGGTTCAGAGCTTAGTGCAGTATATATTTCACATTTCAGTTATATATTGTTTTACAGTTCCACCATCTACAGTTTTTCTTACAGCTGGTTCACAAAAGCAGTAAGCAATGTATTCCTTCTTAGCTATTTGATCAATATACTGCAAAATAGATTTGTACTAACCAGCCTGTCAGCACAGCTTCAGCAGTCTGTCACAATAGGCTTCAAAGTTCATAGTTCTCTCTGCTGCAGCTGTAGAGGAGAGAAACAAATATTGTGCATACCTGTCTATCCCATTCTCATGCTACTATTTGCTACAAACTACTTGATAGTGATACTTACTCACTACTGGAGCATTTTGTGTCTGTGCATCTTGGATCCACTGGGCCAAGAGCACCCCTTCCTCCTCTTTAGGTCAGCATTTTGGTGTTGTACCTGCTCACCAGTCCGGGAGATACCAGTAGCACTGGAGAGATCACATGTGAGACTGTTCCAGACCTCTGTTTTGTATTGTGAGCCCTGGTACTGGTCCTGCAGCAGTCTCTCCCCATGGTTTCCAACAAGGAGTCCAGCCATGACCCTGGACTCCTGAATGCTCCAGAGCTGTGCCAGAAAGTGTGCTCCCTCTCCAGCACCAGACATGTTCCTGAAGAGATCAAACTAAACAGGCTATGGCTGTATTCCCACCTGCATGGTTTAAATAAGGCCATATTCCCACCCTTTACCATCATTGGACCATTTTGAAAATGCTAAGCACAGCTTAGCAAAGTGCAAACCCGCTAAGCTGTGTTGAACAGTGCTTAAAGGGGTAATTGCTGAGCATTGTTTAACAGTGCACAAATCCATTTAGATTAGCTAACTGCTGCTTGGCATTCAGATTTAAGCAATGCTGGTACTGACTAAGCAGAGCTGAGCATTTCTAACCATTACTCACTTTTCATTTTAAAAAACAAAATCAGGTAATGGCTTCATTTAGTAGATGTATATGATTTACATTACATGACATCTCTCTATGTGCTTTCATTATATTAGCAAGGGTTGTGACTATACCATATGGGGCACTTGTGCATAACTGAATGATTTCACATGTTATATGCACTCACACTTCCATTTTACACCAACTATAATACCCTGGTTAACAAAAAACAGTTACTACATAATTTCAGTTTAAAAAATCATATAACACTGCTTTCCCATATAAAAATAAATTGTTTGTCTTGGTACTCAAACCTTGAATGTCTGCATGTAAAGCCAGGACTCTAACCACTACACTATCTCAGTGTAGGAATTTCAGCTGTGTATTTGTATTTATCCTCTATGGGATTTTTAATCAATGCTTAGCGGAGGGTCATAACACGCACACCCACTTAGCTACACTTAAACATTCCCTGGCATGTAAAAAAAGGCTTATTACATTATTATTATATTATTATGTTATATAGTGAGTATTGTGTTTTTTTGACAAGTGATTGAGGAATGCAGTCAGGATATAATGGTATACATTTGACTTTGAGACTTCTGTCCTTCGGAAATTCATGCTAATGCATGTCCTGTTTTCTATGACCTTTCAAAATTTATAAGGGCAATATTTATGAAGTCTCCCTATTTTTAGGGCTTTCTCCCCCCATTATTTGTGCCTTTCTTCACATGGACTACTAGTCAGGGAATGCTGGCATACATTTGACTTTCGGACTTCTAACCTTCGGACATTCATGCTAATGTCTAACCTGTTTTCTATCAACTTTCACCAAGTTTGTGAGAGCAATATTTAAGTTGAGTGGTTGAGTGGCACACTGTTTATGTGAGCTATGTGTCTCATGGTTTGTGCTGGGATGTGGTGGTTGTTTGCATTTCTGCCTCGGAGGTCTCTGTTGTTTGAGCAGATTTTTATTGAGAGCCTCCATGAAAGTAGGTGTGTGTTTTGTGTTGCTATGCGAGGGTTGTGGTGGTGTATGTTCTTGAGGGCTATGTGTTGAATGTGTTGAGGTGCAAGTCTTATCCTTCTCCTCTTAACTGGCTAATCCAGTCTTGGCTGGAGAGTGCTTCACTTCCAGTTTGGCTATATATGTGCATCTCTCACAAGTCGTAGTGTTGGGAGGTAAGAGGAGAGGGTTGTCTGTGTACATGAGGCAGTTGCTACACTGCCTCAGGATGCCCAAGTTCACCAGGTTGACAGGAGAAAGCACAGGAAACTGACCTTTAGACATGCCTGGATATCAGTTTACTATATTAAGCACTGAAGCCTTTTACAGGTGAAATGTCACTCAAAGTGTCTGAGTCTATACAGAGCATTGCCAAGCACTCGAGGGGAAACCAATACATAGACCCTGAAAATTTATGGATGAAGTATTTAGCCAGATATTCTGAAGTTAGGAAGAAGTCAAGCAGTACTTACTGAAAATAAAGAATTAGCTTGACAAGAATGATGAAAAGAGGGAAGTCACATGAATGGTTACTGCCTGGCTACTACTAATGCTGGTCTCAGCACAGCTTCACTCTGTTGGGATACAATACTCCTTTGCTTCTTCAAATGTTAGCACCAATCCCAAGAAGAGAAGCAGGCCACAGCCTGTTTGGTGATCCACAGTCTTGTCCAGATGATGCAAGGGTCTGCAGACTTGTACGTTTTTCTAGATGCCTCAAATAGCAACCAGACCAATCAGGTACGTTAAGCACAGTCACTCACTCTCCAACCAGAAACAGTCAGGAATCAATGCACTCTGCTCCTACTCTCACCAGGATCAGAATATAACCACAGATTCCAAGCTGTCACCTATAAAACAGTTATTAAGCTTTCTGGTGATCAGCAGTCTCCATGTAATAATATAGCTGCACTCATTCTCTCACCAGGATAAAACAGAAGCACTAATCCCAAGATGACTACTGAAAGGCAGAATGTGGGCTCTAAAATAACTGGTGGTCTTGCAATAGATTCTTAAAGGTAAGAGGACAAAAATGGTTTATCCTAAACACTGCAGTGTGCACTAGAAGAGTTAGATGTAAAAGTAGGTAACTTAAGTTTTGCCTGTCTAAAAAGTTAAGTTTTAGTGGAGAGTCACTATTTTTAAAACAGCAAGATAGATTGAAAGGGGGTGGTCACTTTTTATTCTGGTACTATGGAATACAGTAGGATGGCCAATAAATTTAAATAGCTGAAGGGGGGAGATTTCACTAAATAATAATTTTGTGCTTACTCACACCAACCAGTAAAAGCAGAGAGGAAATGAGATATATGATCAAATTAACATAAGGGGCAGGCAACTGGAAAGACAGTGGTGTTTAAGCACACAACACTAACTGGGTGGGAGGGTGAGAAAATTTTCTGTCTGACTCAGAAGAGACAGAGCTGTGGTGTCTTTTCAAGTTTTAATATGCAGTTAAAAGTAGAATACAAGTAAAACACAATATAAAGAAAACAAATCACAGTATACAAAATAAAAAAGGTAATAAAGTAATACAGAATACAACAAATAAAAAGCAAACTAACCTTTCCCTCACAGCAAACTGTAGCAGAGTCTGGGTGAGCCTTTCCAGTAAAGAGCTTTAGCAGGTTGTGAGGTGTCATACAGCACTTTTACAATGCAGTGGGTGTGTGATAGAAGCTGCCACACACACCCTGCATTGCTTTCCTGCTCCGCTATGTATTTGAGTCCACAGACACCAAAATAACATTTATTTCATTTCAGTGTCCACAGACACTAAAAAACTGGCATAATATTAGAGAAATACTCTAATATTATGCCGGAATTGTTTTAGAAAGTGCCATACAGCATTTTCTGAGTGCAGGGGGCATGTTTGTAGTCTGTGCACTACTTAAATATGTCCCCTGCACTCATTCATGGTTCATATCCATTTAGTCTTAACAGCAGTGCACCTTCATGAATATGCAAGGCACACTGCTGTGGCTACAAAGACATGAACCACTCCATGCAGGAATAGTACTATTCCTGCACAGAGTTTAATGGAATAAAGGGGTATATCTTTCAGATAAGTCACAGATCAAATGATCTTTTGCTTATGCAAAATGTTTATTTATATGAAATATTTTGTACTCCGGCTGACATGTGTTTATTCTTTTCCTGCCTCTTTTGTGTTACTAAGTGAAAGCTGTGCAGCTGAGTTGCATTGTATGAGTTTCAAGACTGCCAGAAGCTTGAGGCTTCTGAATTAGGAAAAGACCTACAAGGTGAGTTTAAGAACATACATAGACATTTAGTAACATCCTAATGATGTGCAAAATGGCAGCACACTGTGATAATGACAACTGATGGCCATATAATAAAACCCTAATAATGTCTGATAATACAACATATTCATATAACACTCTTACAATATGTGACAGTAAAGCACACTGTGATGTTATGAATAGTCAATACAATACAGTAGCACCCTAATGATGTGGGATAATACAGACCATGATATTGTATAGTAACACCCTAATTATGTGTGACAGTACAGCATAGGTTGATCTTAATAACATACATAGTCACGTGGCAAAATCCTAACAATGTGTGATAGTGCAGCACAGTATGATATTATGAACAGACACTGCAATACAGTAACACCTTAAAGATGTGTAGTAATACAGACAACAGTAATGTATAGTAACACCCTAATGATGTGTGTCAGTGCAGTATACATTGATGGTAATAATATGCATAGTCAAAAGGCAAAATCCTAACAATGTGTGATAGTGCAGCACAGTGTGATGTTAAGATTAGACATTTCTATACAGTAGCACCTTAATGATGCACAATAGTGCAGCATGGAATGTTGTTAAGAACAGACAATGTCACACAGAAACATAAGAACAGAAAATGTCACATAGAAGCACCCTATGATATCTGATGGCACAGGACAAGGAATAAGACATATCATAACAAAAAGAAAAAAAAACATGCTTAGTATATAAACAGCATGAGTAAAGCAACACTGCTCAAATCTGCAAAGTTATTTATACAGCAATACAATGAAGCATAGATGAAACAAAACATAATGTATAGCAGTGATTGATACAAACATATACAGCGTCTGTACAGCAGATGACAAATAATCAAACCATAGGTGTTTTCTTGCCTTTGTCAAGACATTTATTTGCACACTGATACTTTTTAATTTTCTTTCCATAATGCAGCCCACCAATATTTCCATACACATTGCTAGAATACTGTCTCTACCCAGTTATACAGGTTTTTCACATTCCAATCAAGTTGACTATTGTGCTGTTCCAGTCTTTAAATATATCTTGCCCTGTTGCAATGCCTGTTTCAGTCATTGATTATGGAAGGTGTTGTTGTTGTTGTTTGTCTTTCGGATTTTCCCGGTTAGGGGTCGCCACAGAAAAACTCATCTGCTAATGATTGGCAGTAGATTTTCACAAATGCCGAGGTACCAGCTTGACGTCCAACCTTCAACGAAGGCCTGCCCATTTACACATGTATTTCAAACACCCACCCAATCGCAGGGAGGACATGCAGACTCCCAACAGAAGGCACTCCCCACACTCCAGCTAAGAATAGAATGGGAGAACCTCTTGCTGTGAGGCAACAACACTACCACTGCACCACCATGGATTCTCATAGATTATGGAGGTGCAGTAGTAAATTTTATTTCTGTTACTCAAGTTATATAGGAGGGTACTGAGGTTTCATGCTTGAACATGTAAAGCTGTCTAGGACTCATATTTTCAACTGTCAAGGCTATTCAAATATGTCCTGGTGTATTTGAAATATGTAGGAGACATCTTAACAAAATGGAGAGGATCTACAGCATTAACTGTGAAAAAGCATATAACTTGAGTAGCATGACTAAATCTACATTTATGTGTAGTTTCTATCATAAATACTGATGAGGTGCAGAAAATGGGAAAGAGAGGGGGCAGTGGCATGGTCAATAATCACTATAATAAATACTGCTGTGGTACAGAAAAGGGGAGAGATAGCAGGCAGTGACATGGTGTATACTTTGTACCATAAATACTAATGTGGTGCAGTAAAGGGGAGAGAGAGAGCAGGAGTGGCATGGTGAATACTTAGTACCATAAATACTGATGCGGTGCAGAAAGGGGACAAAAGCGGGAAGTGGCACGGTGAATACTTATTACCATAAATACTCTTGTGGTGCAGAAAAGGGCAGAAGAGAAGGAAGTGGCAAAATGAATACTTACTGCCATTAATAATGATATAGTGGAGAAAAGGGGAAAGATTGGGCAGTGGCGTGGTGAATTTTTATTACCATAAATACTGTTGCGGTGTAGAAAAGAGAAGAGAGAGAGAGAGAGAGAGCAGTGAGTGTCATGGTGAATACTTGCTACCATAAATACCGATGTGGTACAGTAAAGGGAAGAGAGAGAGAGATGGAGAGAGAGAACAGGCAGTGACATGGCGAATAGTCACTACCATAACCACTGATGTGATACAGAAAAGGGGAGAAAAGCAGGCAGTGGCATGGTGAAAATTTACTACCATAAACACTCATGTGGTGCAGAAAAGGGGGGAGAGAGAAAGACAGCGGGCAGTGGCATAGTAAATACTATCATAAATACTGTCATGGTGCAGAAAAGGGGAGAGAGAGAGAGAGAGAGAGAGGACAGGGGCATGGTGAATACTTACTACCATAAATATTAATGTGGTGCAGAAAATAGGAGAGAGAGCAGGCAGTGGCATGGTGAATACTTCCTGCCATAAATACTGAAGTGGTGCAAAAAGGGAGACAGAGTGGGCAATGGAATGGTGAATACTTACTACCATGGATACTGGTGAAGTGCAGAAAAGGAGAGAGAGAGAGAGAGGGAGCAGGCAGTGGCATGGATAATATTTAGTACCATAAATACTGATGTGGTGCAGAAAAGTGGACAGACAATGGGGAGTGGCATGGTGAAATCTTACTACCACAGATACTGATGTGGTACACAAACAGGGAGAGAGAGCAGGCAGTGGCATGGTGAAAATGTATTACCATGAATACTAATGTGGTGAAGGAAAGGGGAAAGAGAAATGAAAGTGGCATGGAGAATACTTACTACCATAAATAATGATGTGGTGCAGAAAAAGGGAGAGACAGCAGGTGGTTTCATGGTGAATACATACTACCATAAATACTGACGTGGTGCAGAAAAGTGGAGAGGGTGCAGCCAGTGGCATGGTGAATACTTACTGCCATAAATATTGATGTGCTGGAGAAAAGGGGACAAGAGAAGGCTATGGCATAGTGAATACTTTCTACCATAAATACTGATGTGGTGCAGAAATCAGGAGAGACAGTGGGCAAGGACCTGGTAAATACTAACTGCCACAAATATTGATGTAGTGGAGAAAAGGGGACAAGAGTGGGCAGTAGCATTGTAAATTCTTATTACCATAAGTACTGATGTGGTAACGAAAAGGGGAGAGGGATCAGGCAGTGGCATAGTGAATATTTATTACTATAAATACTGATATGGTGCAGAAAAGGGAAGAGGGAGTGAGCACTGGCTTGAGGAATACTTACTGCCATAAATATTGATGAGGTACAGAAAAGGGGACAAGAGTGGGCAGTGGCATGGTGAATACTTACTACCATAAATACTGATGTGGTGCAGAAAAGGGGAGACAGAGTGAGCAGTGGAATGGTCAATACTTACTACCATGGATGCTGATGTAGTGCAGAAAAGGGGACAGACAGTGGGTAGTGGCATGGTGAATACTTACTACCACAAATACTGATGTGGTACACAAAAGGGGAGAGAGAGCAGGCAGTGGCATGGTGAAAACGTATTACCATGAATACTGATGTGGTGAAGGAAAGGGGAGAGAGAAATGAAAGTGACATGGTGAATACTTACTACCATAAATAATGATGTGGTGCAGAAAAAGGGAGAGACAGCAGGTGGTTTCATGGTGAATACTTACTACAATAAATACTGACATGGTGCAGAAAAGTTGAGAGAGTGCAGGCAGTGGCATGGTGAATACTTATTACCATAAATACTGATGCTATGCAGAAAAGGTGAGAGACCAGGCAGTGGCGGGGTGAATACTTACTACCATAAATACTGATGTGGTGCAGAAAAGGGGAAGAGAGAGAGACAGAGACCAGGAAGTGCCACGGTGAATACTTACTACCATAAATACTGATGTGTTGCAGAAATCGGGAGAGACAGTGTTCAAGGGCCTGGTGAATACTAACTAACACAAACATTGATGTGGTGGAGAAAAGTGGACAAGAGTGGACAGTAGCATCGTGAATTCTTATTATCATAAATACTGATGTGGTATAGAAAAGGGAAGAGGGAGCAGCAAGTGGCACGGTGAATATTTATTATCATAAATACTGATGTGGTGCAGAAAAGGAGAGAGACAGTGAGCAGTGGCTTGGTGAATAATTATTGTCATAAATATTCATGTGACACAGAAAAGGGAAGAGGGAGTGGGCACTGGCTTGATGAATACTTTCTGCCATAAATATTGATGAGGTACAGAAAAGGGGAGAAGAGCGGGCAGTTGCATGGTGAATACTTACTACCATAAATATTGATGTGGTGCAGAAAAAGGGAGAGAGAGAGAGAGAGAGAGAGAGTGAGAGAGAGAGAGAGAAAGAGAGAGAGAGAGAGGACACTGGCCTGGTCAATACTTTTGACCATAAATAATGATGTGGTGCAGAACACTGGAGAGACAGTGGTCCGTGGCATGGTGAATACATTCTACCGTAAATACTGATGTGGTACAGAAATCGGGAGAGAAAGAGAGAGACACTGAGCAGGCAGTGTCATGGTGAATACTTACTGTCATAAATACTGATGTGATACAGAAAAGTGGAAAGAGAGCAGGCAGCGGCATGGTGAATAGTTACCACCATGAGTACTGGTGTGGTGCAGAAAAGGGGTGAATGAGGGACCGGAGAGTGACATGGCAAATACTTATTACCCTAAATAATGTGGTGCAGAAAATGGGAGACAGACTGGGCAGTGGAATGTAGAATATTTACTACCATGACTACTGATGTGGTCCAGAAAAGGGGAGAGATAGCATGTAGTGGCATGGTGAATACTTACTACCATAAATACTAATGTGGACAGAAAAGGGGAGAAGAGCAGGTAGTGGCATGGTGAATACTTATGACCATAACTACTGAAGTGATGGTGAAAAGGGAACAAGAGTGGTCGATGCCATGGTGATTACTTACTACCATAAATACTAATGTAGTGCAGAAAAGGCAAGAACAACAGGCAGTGGCATGGTGAATACTTACTACCATAAATACCGCTGTGGTACAGAAAAGGGGACAGAGTGTGGAGTAGCATGGTGAATACTTACTTCCAAAAATACTGATTTGGTACAGAAAAAGGGAGAAAGAGCAAGCAGTGGCATAGTGAATACTTACTACCATAAACACTGATGTGGTACAGAAAAGCAAAGAGAGAGAGCGGGCAGTAGCATGATAAAAAATAACTGCCATGAATATTGATGTGGTACAGAAAAAGGGGGGGGGAGAGAAAGAAAGAAATGTGGCATGGTAAATACTTACTACCATAAATAATGTTGTGGTGCAGAAAAGGGGAGAGACAGCGGGCTGTTTCATGGTGAATACTTACTGCATACAGATATGGGGCAGAAAAGTGGAGGGATTGCAGGCACTGGGATGGTGAATGCTTACTACCATAGATACGGATGCTGTGCAGAAAAGGAGAGTGGGCAGTGGCATGGTGAATACTTACTACCATAAATACTGATGTGGTGCAGAAAAGGGTGAAGAGCTTACAGTGGCATGGTGATTACTTACTACTGTAAATACTGATGTGGTGGAGAAAAGGGGACAAGAGTGGGCAGTGCCATTGTCAATTCTTATTATTATAAATACTGATGTGGTGCAGAAAAGGGGAGAGAGAGAGAGAGGTATAGAGAGAGAGAGAGAGACTGAGCAGTGGCATAGTGAGTACTTACTACCATTAATACTGATGTGGTGCAGGAAAGTTTAGAGAGGGCAGTGGCATGGTAAATACTTACTACCATAAATATAAATGTGGTGCAGAAAATGGGAGGGAGAGCAGGCAGTGGCAAGTTGAATTCTTCCTGCCTTAAATGCTGATGTGGTGCAGAAAAGGGGAGTGAGAGAGGGAGCAGACAGTGGTATGGTGAATACTTAGTACCATAAATACTGCTGTGGTGCAGAAAAGGGTAGAGTGAGTAAGAAGTGGAATGTTGAATATTTACTACTATAAATATTGATGTGTTGCAGAAAAAGGGACATGAGTGGACAGTGGCATTGTGAATTCCTGTTACCATAAATACTGATGTGGTGTCGAAAAGGGGAGAAAGAGAGACAGAAAGAGAGAGAGAGAGAGAGGGCAGTGGCATGTTGAATTCTTACTGCCATAAACACTGTTGGGGTGCAGAAAAGGGCAGAGAGAGAGCAGGCAATATGATGGTGAATAGTTACTACTATAAATGCTAATGTGGTCCAGAAAAGGGGAGAGAGAGCACAGACAGTAGCATAGTGAGTACTTACTACCATTAATACTGATGTGGTGCAGGAAAGGGGACAGAGAGAGGGCAGTGGCATGGCAAATGCTTACTACCAGGAATACTGATGTGGTGCAGAAAAGTGGAGAGGAAGCGGGAGGTGGCATGTTGAATACTTACTACTTTAAATATTGATGTGGTGCAGAAAAGAGGACATGAGTGGGCAGTGACATTGTGAATTCTTATTACCATAAATATTAATATAGTGCAGAAAAGGGGAGAAAGAGAACAGGCAGTGGTATGGTGAATACCTATTACCATAAATACTGCTGTGGTGCAGAAAAGAAAGTGTGCAGTGGAATTGTGAATATTTACTACCATAAATACGGATGTTGTACAGAAAAGGGGAGAGTGGGCAATGGCATGGTGAATACTTACTACCATAAATATTAATGTGGTACAGAAAGGGGGAGAGAGAGCAGGCAGTGGCATTGTGAATACTTACTACCATAAATAATGTTGTGGTGCATAAAATGGGAGACAGACTGTTCAGTGTTATGGAGAATACTTACTACCATGAATACCGATGTGATGCAGAAAAGGGGAGAGAGAGAGAGAGAGAGAGCTGGCAGTGGCGTGCTGAATTCTTACTACTATAAATACTAATGGGGTAAACAAAAAAGGGAGAGAGTACTGGCAGTAGCATAGTGGATACTTGCTACAATGCCTACTGATGTGGTCCAGAAAAGAGGAGGGGGGGGAGGGCAGTGGCATGGTGAATATTTACAACCATAAATACTGAAGTGGTGGAGAAAAGGGGACAAGTGCAGGCAATGGCATGATGAATACTTATTACCATAAATACTGCTGTGGTACAGAAAAGAAAGTGTGCAGTGGAATTGTGAATATTTACTACCATAAATACTGATGTTGTACAGAAAAGGGGAAAGTGGGCAATGGCATGGTGAATATTTACTACCATAAATATTAATGTGGTGCAGAAAGGAGGAGAGAGAGCAGGCAGTGGCATTGTGAATACTTACCACCTTGACTACTGATGTAGTGTAGAAAAGTGGGAGGGGGAGTGAGAGAGAGAGAGAGAGGACAGTGGCATGGTGAATACTTACTACCATAAATACTGTTGTGGTGCATAAAATGGGAGACAGACTGTTCAGTGTTATGGAGAATACTTACTACCATGAATACTGATGTGGTGCAGAAAAGGGGAGAGAGAGAGCGGGCAGTGGCATGCTGAATTCTTACTACTATAAATACTGATGGGGTAAACAAAAAAGGGAGAGAGTGCTGGCAGTAGCATAGTGGATACTTGCTACAATGCCTACTGATGTGGTCCAGAAAAGAGGAGAGAGAGAGGGGGGAGGGCAGTGGCATGGTGAATATTTACTACCATAAATACTGAAGTGGTGGAGAAAAGGGGACAAGTGCAGGCAATGGCATGGTGAATACTTCCTATCATAAATACTGATGAAGTGCAGTAAAGGGGATATATATATATATATATATATATATATATATATATATATATAGAGAGAGAGAGAGAGAGAGAGAGAGCAGGCAGTGGCATGGTGAATACTTGCTATCATAACTACTGATGTGGTGAAAAAAGGGACAAGAACAGGCAGTGACAAGTAAAACCTACTACCACAAATACTGATGTGGTGGAGAAAAGGGGACAGATAGCGAAAGGAAAGTGGCATGGTGGATACTTACTACCATAAATAATGATGTGGGGCAGAAAAGGGAAGAGTCAGCAGGCAGTTTCATGGTGAATACTTACTACCATCAATACAGATATGGCACAGAAAAGTGGAGAAAGTGCAGGCAGTGGCATGGAGAATATTCACTACCATAAATACTAATGCTGTGCAGAAAAGGGTAGAGAGTGGGCAGTGGCATGGTGAATACTTACTACTGTAAATACTGATGTGGTGGAGAAAAGGGGACAAGAGTGGGCAGTACCATTGTGAATTCTTATTACCTTAAATACTGATGAGGTGCTGAAAATGGGAGAGAGACATTGGGCAGTGGCATGGTGAATACTTACTATCATAAATACTGATGGGGTACTGAAAAGGGCCGAGAGAGAGAGAGAGAGAGTGAGCAATATCATGGTGAATACTTACTTCCATAAATGCTGATGTGGTCCAAAAAAGGGGAGAGAGAGAGAAAGCAATGGCATAGTGAGTACTTACTAATATTAATACTGATGTGGTGCAGGAAAGGGGAGAGAGAGAGAGAGAGATGGCAGTGACATGGTGAATACTTACTACAATAAATATAAATGTGGTGTAGAAAATGGGTCTATATTATAACATCGAATTTTATAAAGTTCGAATGTTATAATATCGAACCAGTAATGTCAAACACTGAAAACAGTGAAGGTGCAGGACACTGAATTCTTTCCCAGGGAAAGAATTTGGTGGGCTGTTGCTGTGGTTTCACTGTTTTCAGCATTCGATATGTTGGAACGTTAAGGGTGGGGTTCAAGTAAGTGTGCGATTGTGTGTAGGTTAGAGCTAGGGGGCGGGTTAGATGAGTTAGGGTTAGGGAGCGAGTCAGGTAAGTGTGCGGTTGTGTGGACGTTAGGGTTAGGGTGTGGGTCAGGTAAGTGTGCGGTTGTGTGTAGGTTAGGGTTAGGGGGTGGGTTAGGTGAGTGAGGGTTAGGGCCAGGGTGAGGTAAGTGTGCGATAGTGATGGACCTTAGGGTTGGGGTTGGGTCAAGGTAAGTGGGTAGCTAATAGTGTATGTAAAGTTTAGTTTAGGTTTAGGTGTAGGATTTTAAGTGTATGTGTGTGGATTGCTGTTTTTTGTGTGTGTATGTTTCTCGGAATAGTGATTTTTTTCCCTGGGGAAAAAAAATCGCTATTCTGACTGTTCGATGTTTGCAGATTTCGGTGTTTAGGGTTCGATATTATAACATTCGATGTTTACGAACTTCGATGTTATAATATAGACCCATAGAAAATGGGAGGGAGATCAGGCAGTGACAAGGTGAACACTTCCTGCCATAAATACTGATGTGGTGCAGAAAAGGGGAGATAGAGTGGGTAGTGGAATGGTGAATAGTTACTACCATGAATACTGATGTGGTGCAGAAAAGGGGAGAGAGAGAGAGAGAGGGAGCAGACAGTGGCATGGTGAATACTTAGTACCATAAATACTGATGTGGGTCAGAAAAGGGGACAAGAGTGAGCAGTGGCATTGTGAATTCTTATTACCATAAATACTAATGCAATATAGAAAAGGGGACAGAGAGAGAACAGGCAGTGGCATGTTGAATACTTTCTACCATAAATACTGCTGTGGTGCAGAAAAGGGGACACACAGTGGGGAATGGCATGGTGAATACTTACTTCCTCAAATACTGATGTGGTACAGAAAAGGGGAGAGAGAGAGTGGGCAGTGGCATGATGAAAACTGCCTACCATGAATCCTGATGTGGTGCAAAAAAGGGAAGAGAGAGAGAGTGGGCAGTGGCATGGTGAATACTTACTACCATATATATTGATGTGCGGAAGAAATGGTGAAAACAGTGGGCAGTGCCATTGTGAAATCTTATTTCTATAAATACTGATGTGGTATAGAAAAGGGGAGAGGGAGCAGGCAGTGGCATGGTGAGTATTTACTACCATAAATATTGATGTGGTGCAGAAAAGGAGAGATAGTGGCAAGTGGCTTGGTGAATCCTTACTGCCATAAATGTTGAAGTGGTGCAGAAAAGGGAAGAGTGAGTGGGCAGTGGAATGGACAATGCTTACGACCATAAATACTGATGTGGTGCAGAAAAGTGGGGGGAGGAGAGAGAGAGAGAGAGAGAGAGACAGACTGAGCAGGCTGTGTCATGGTGAATACTTACTATCATAAACATTACTGTGGTACAGAAAAGTGGAGAGAGAGCAGGCAGTGGCATGGTGAATACTTACTACCTTGAGGAGTGATGTGGTGCAGAAAAGGGGAGGGAGAGAGAGAGAGAGAGAGAACAGTGACATGGTGAATACTTACTACCATAAATACTGATATGGTGCAGAAAACGGGAGACAGAGTGGTCAGTGGAATGGAGAATGCTTACCACTATGAATACTGATGTGGTACAGAAAAGAAGAGAGAGTGGGCAGTGGCATGCTGAATTCTTGCTACCATAAATGCTAATGTGGTAAACAAAAAAGGGAGAGTGTGCGGACAGTGCAATGGTGGATACTTACTACCATAACTACTGATGTGGTCCAAAATAGGAGAACGGGATAGCAGGCAGTGGCATGGTCAATACTTTCGACAATAAATACTGATGTGTTGAAGAAAACTGGAGAGACAGTGGCAGTGGCATGATGAATACTTTCTACCGTAAATACTGATGCAGTGCAGAAAAGGGTACAAGAGCAGGCAGTGGCATGGTCACTACTTACTACCATAAATACTGATGTGGTACAGAAATGGGGAGAGAGCAGGCAGTGGCATGGAGAATACTTACTACCTTGAGTACTGATATAGTGCAGAAAAGGGAGAGAGAGAGAGAGAGAGAGAGAGAGAGAGAGAGTGGACAGTGGCATGGTAAATAATTACTACCCTAAATAGTGTTGTGGTGTAGAAAACAGGAGACAGACTGGGCAGTGGAATGGAGAATACTTACTACTATGAATACTGATGTGGTGCAGAAAAGGAGACAAGAGTGGGCAGTGGCATGCTGAATTCTTACTGCAATAAATGCTGATGTGGTAAACAAAAAAGGGAGAGAGTGCTGGCAGTAGCATAGTGGATACTTTACAATATCCAAATCCAAGCCAAACCAGCAAGATCACTTTCCGAGAAAAATGAATGAATGTTCAAAATAAGCAAGAAAGTGATGCCACAATGGAAGCTTTATTAAAGCAATAAAAACAAATTAAAAGCAAGATGAGCACTTCCAGCCTTGGCCTTCTTCGGATCTATCAGTGTCCAATCACAATTGTGATTATATAGGGGGAGTGCCCCAACAGATTAATTTTTTAAGATGACGCCTTCTTAAAACTGGATTTAATGGAAGCAATTCATTATGGCCTGGTTCCTTATTTGCTCTCAAGTCAGCTATCAATTTTGCTTCTTCATATATTCCATTAGTTCTTTTAGATTACATCTTCTTGGACTAGAATATACATACTACTTGTAAAGCCATGAACTGAAAGGAGTGATTATTATTCAGTATTACATGTTTACTTAAAGCATTCATAGGGATCTTATTTTTTTATATCCCTTATATGCGTTTGCATCCTGACTCTAAGTTGATAATTCGTTTTGCCAACATAGAAACTTGTACATTGTGTGCAAGTCGCTACAAACACAGTGTTTTTAGTCCTACAGTCAACATATGCCCTCAGACTATAACATCTATATGTTGTTGGATGTTGAAAGCATTGGTCCTGCAATATATATATAGGCAAGCTGTGCAGTGGCCACATTTAAAGGTGTCATATCTTTGTGGCCCATGTATCCCTTGAATATGCCTGCCTATCTTTACATAATAATTACTTCAAATACATCCTACTTTTATAGCATAAACTTGGTGTATCTCCTACTTTTCATCTTATAGACTCATCTGCTGTCAGTATCTGCCAGTTATTTCTCATTATACCACATATTTGCTTCACATCTTGACTATAAGTAAGTGTACATCTCATAACCGATGGTTCCAATTTTCTTATATATCCATTGTCATTTTCAGTGTTCCTGTGAAAATACAGTTTACCTTTATTTTCCTCATCTGTTGTATTTCTTTAGCAAGGTCATTAATTTCTTTCTCTTTATATCCCCTTTCTTTCAGTTCATCTTTGGTATCCAATACTTTCTCCTCATATCTGCTATCCTTCGTATTAAGCCTGGACTGTCGCAAAAAAATTGTTTTTGATCACTTGTGGAAATATGCACCATGGGTGCACACTTGAGTGATGTAAAGAGTTATTTCTCCAACATTCTTTCCTAAAGGTCCGAGTTTCAACAGATCCATCTGCTTTTCTCAAAACTGTAACATCCAAAAATCAATCTCATTCCTTGAGCTATTCACTTCAAAATGAAGAAATCCAGTAGTCATTCTTAAATAGTTGATAAACATATTCATCTCTCTCTCTCTTCACCATCCTACAGCAAAAAAATATCATCCACAATCTCTTAAAGTATAGGAACTGTTCTCTCCATGTATTGCAGTTGTTAAACAAAAAGTCCTGCTCTCATTGTGCTATATCTATATTGGAATACGAGTTGGCACATGATGTCCCTATCACTACCCCCATTTCTGTATAAAGTTGCGATCATCATGCATGAGGTCGTTATTCTCTAAGATGATTTCTAGTAGGGAGCATAATTGCATAATTTCAACAGCAGTGTAGTCATTGGTCATGTGAAGAAATTTTCTATTAGATTCAATACCATACCCATTTAGTATGACCGTGAGTAAGCTTCTTACATCCATGGTTACCAGTAACACCCTTCCATTTAGTGGATTTATCTGGCAATAAGATGATTAACTTATTAAGAAGTCTTCCATGTCTCTCAATACAGTATTGGCTTTATTCAGTGCTCCTTTCAATCTTTGTTCAATGTAAATAGACAAGGGCTCTGTAGCCCATACAGCCCCAGAGACTATAGGACACATTGAGGGGGTGGGGGTTAAGTCGTCGTTTGTGAATCTTGAGGAAACCTTTTATTACTGGAATGACTGGATACTTCACTTGAAAATATTTGTATAGTTCCTGCGTAATCAGGTGTGTGATCATAAGATCATATAAACTACATTCAATATCCAATATCATTTTATCCAGTTCATATCTTTGTATAGGTTTATACTTGTCTTTATTACTCAACATCCCAAGCATCTTACGTTCCTACCATTCTCTGCCCATAACAATGATGGCACCCCATTTGTCTGCTGGTTTTATTACTATCTGCTCATTATTCAATCATTTTTGTAAGGCGTTCCTTTCTCCTCCCCTGAAATTATGAACGCCTTTATAACTATTATCTTTCCTCAGATGGAATACTTCTTTCTCACATATCTTTACAAAGACATCGAGTATCGGATGTAATACTGGCACCATAGGGCTTGGTTTCTTAAACGTTATAACAATGTTAGTGTTTCCTTCTTGATTACCCCAATTATTTAACAGTTGTTTTAATGCCACGTCTCACAAAATATTTAACATCAAAGACAAATTCTCTATATCTCTATGGGGCTGCTGGGATATATGTTAATCCCTTGTTCAAAATTCTGTGTTCCATTTCCATAAGTAAATCCCCGGGATTCGGCAAACTTCTGTGCAGGAATAAAAGAAAAAAACAACAGCTCAGAGCGTGTGATGCCACAATAAAGGCAAATAAAAATAGCGCTTTCTTCCACTTTTATTTAAAAACGTGAACTTTTTCTGTTGTTTTTTTCTTTTATCTTGTTTGCGGTCAGTCCGTGGTTCCATATTCATCAGTTCTGTGCAGGAATAGCTTATTCCTGCATGGAAGGGACCATTCCCATGCAGCACAACAGCACGCCATGCATATGTATGAAGGAGCAGTGCCATGGTCTAAACCAGACATGGTTCTGTGTGTGAGTGCAGGGGGCATGTCCGAGAACAGTGCTCTCACAATACCGATGCCCCCCTGCACTTGAGAATTGCCGGTCAGCAATTCTAAATGAATGAAAGTCTCCACGGACACTTTAGTGTCTGTGGAGAAAATAACAGACAGCCTACCTCAGAAAAACACACATATATGTCAGAATGTACTCATTCTACCATACATGTGTGCACCATACACCAGAAAAGGAGTACAGTCCAGTAAAACAGCACTGTGACACACTGCATACCCCTTGCAAAATACAAGCTAATGCAAAGCCTGTCATTCTATCAATGTTCTAAGTGTCTAATAGCAATATTTAAAATATATTCTTTAATTTTTTTTCCCTGTGTACAATAAAGTTTAAGCATAGCTGAGCGAGTGTGCCCATCGTGCAGCTATACATAGCAGAGTTTAAACATCAAAAGAAGCTAAATAGAAATATATACAATACTGACTGTGAAGCTGAAATAGCATAGCGATTAGTGCATTCACCTTATATATAGTCAATTATGGTTCGAACCCCACAACAGTTCATACATTTACATTTGTAAAACACCACTAAAATGTATTTTTCATAAATGGGTAGTGAATATTATTATATATATGCTAACCAGGGTAGTGTAGCAACCCCAAATGTGAGGTGTCATTGAAATTTAGCATAGCTAAGTGGATTTGCACACTGGTAAGCAGGGCAAAGCATCTACCACTTTAAGCAATAGTTATCTTAGC
Organism: Protopterus annectens; assembly: GCF_019279795.1. Taxonomy (NCBI): domain Eukaryota; kingdom Metazoa; phylum Chordata; order Ceratodontiformes; family Protopteridae; genus Protopterus; species Protopterus annectens. The sequence continues at coordinate 1,486,234,380 of NC_056744.1, read as the reverse complement.
TAAGCTGGTTTGCTCGGTGATTAGCTTAGTTCAGTAGTTTCAAAACTGCCCATTCATGGCAAAGGGCAGGAAATTAGCCCTATTTAAACCATGCAGGTGGGAACATAGCTTATAACTTGTTGTAGCTCCCCACTGTAGGCACTATGGCTGGTGTAGGTGAAGGTGTGTGCTTTGGGTGCAATGCTGGTGCAGTCAGGATTCCAGGGTCATGGTTGGACTCCTCATTAAAGCCCATGAAGGGTGACTGCTGCAGGACCAGTAGCAGGGCTCCCAATACAAAGTAGAGGCCTGGGATTAACTTGCATGAGATTTCACCACTGCCACAGGCATCCCTCAGACTGGTGAGCAGGTCCAGCACCACCTTGCCAACTTGAAGCAGAGAAAGAGGGACTTTTTTGATCAGTGGGTTCAAGATGCCTGAGCAGGGAATGCTCCAGCCATGTGTAAGTATTAGTCAAAATAAGTGTTCTCCAAAATCTAGCCTGTGTATGTGATGGATAGGTATGCATAAATGTTTTTTCTTATCTCCAGTACAGCTGCAGATGAGAAGGCTGTGAACTTGGAAGCCCACACCAGCAGGCTGCAAAGGCTGCATTGCAAGGCTGGTGAGTAACAATCTTGCTGGTATTATGTAGGGCAAATAAATAAAAATGTAGTACAATGTCACCTTGCAGTATTTAAAAATGGGTATGGCTTTTAGTGACTGAATAAGTCAGTAGTTGAGTAATAGTGACATACAGGTTATATATCAATAAAAGTGCAATTACCTGTCACTAAATGTGAAAACTCCAGACTGGTTGTGTTTACTCTGGCATTATATGACTGGAAAGTTTCATGCACCAAGATCTGATATCAGAATAGTAATGTTGTGTTAACCACTGTTTTCCACACTGTGCTATGTCAAAAGGTATGCATAGGAATGTATGTAAAAGAATGTTGTAATCACAAGGTCAGATTGTACACCCAAGAGAGAATTAGAAAGAAAACATTCAAGGAAGGGACAGTAGTTTCTCAATAGCTCATTCTGATGAAACACAAGCTAATTGTATGTTTAGCATAAACAGCCACTCTATGAATCCAGGGAGTGGTAGTAAGCTGTATGCATAATTCCAAGTAGGATTTTGTGAATATGTGCAGAAACAGTCAGGTGGTATCAACATAAATTCCCTCCACAGATATTCCAGGTGAAAGAATGTATAAAGTAGCTATAAGAAGCCTGTTGTAATGCTGTGTCCAGCACCCACAGTCCAACCACAAGGATGCAAATGACAGCAAGATAAGTACATACACCAAGTGGTCTCCCCCCAAGAAATGTTAAAAGTGTCATGCTGTCACAGCTACTGGTCCCTGCTAGCAAAAACCAGGATGACCAATAGAAACCAAGGCAGAGTATGTCAGTAGCATGCACACTCACACACACACACGCACACACACACACACACACACACACACACACACACACACACACACACACACACACACACACACACACACACACACACACACACACACACACACACACACACCATGAATGCACATATGTAACCCTGACTATGTGAATATTGGTAGAAACAGTCATGTAGTATTAACAAACATTCCCTCCACAGGTCTTCCAGGTAAGAGAAAGTATACAGTAGCTATAAGAAGGCTATAATTATACTGTGTACAAACATAGCACTGTCCAACCCAAGGCCATACTTGTAATAATACCTGTAGAGTAATGAGTAGAGTAATGATCATTAAGTGTGTGACCACTGCAAGAATCTACATTTCTTAACTGACATCTCTCTCTCTCCCCCACCTTATCTTCACCAATTATCTAAGCACATAAATGAATGAGTATGTTTTCCACCAAACCTACTGTTGGGAAATGTGTCCTGTTGTTCTACAAATGTTGAAATGTATTCCAATTAATGCTCCCTGTTCAAATACTATCATTGGTGGCATGTTGCTATCAATGTAACCTGCATGTCAGTGTAATGCCCACTGTGGTTCCATCAATGCATGTGTTCTGTATGCAAATGTTCCAAATCTGTTGCTTTGGGTTAATGGGAATACTCATGCATGCTATTATAACTAATCCTGGAATGTGTTTACCATTACTAACCAACATATGTTCTAAAACTGCAACACCATAGCACTTCAGGGAAGGCTGATCCTAGCAGATCCGCCTCTCCTTCCTCATCTGGCTTTGGCACCGGGACCAATTGCGCAATATATATATATATATATATATATATATATATATATATATATATATATATATATATATATATATATATATATATGTATATATATACACAGTATATGCACACGTCATAAAATGCCCATACACACATATGCTGCTGATAGACCACCCACAACTGGGGCATCATGCACAGTTGGATACAAAAGCAGCCATGACACTCATATCTGCCCCCCCACACCGTCCAAATAAATAAGTGAACAGTACACTGCTACAAAGTCATGATAGGCCAACACAACGGCCAGCAAAACATATAAATTGTCTGAACATAGCAAAGAAAAATACAACCAACCAGTAATTCACATGTTTATTATACTCTGATGTCTTGGCCAAAGCCTTCAAGGAGTAAAACACTACCAGAAATGCATGCCTTAATCACAAGAAGCAATTAACACCTAATTACATAATTGAATAAACAGCCTCCAATTTCACTCCTCATTTAACCCCCTATGGGATAAAGTATCATAGTTAGTATTAATACATTGAGTCTGTACATAACAATTGAATTGTCCTTTTATGAATGTTTCATCAAATTGAGAAACAGACTTTTTCAAAAACAGTACCTTGGGACCCACTACTGTCCCCATGGTGAGATTTATTCAAATGTACGGCTATAGAACTGTCATATTTCTTATCAGTAATATGTATCACATGTTCTAACAGCCTAGTTTTAAAACATGTGTTACTGTCCGCCACATAAAATATGTTGCAAGGGCATCTAAGAGCATTCTCTATACACCAACCTCTTGAATGTACAGACTTCAACATGTTTTCCAGCCTTTCCCCTCAGCAGGAATTAGAGCACTAAATAATGATAGACCACTATACCTATCAACCTACTACTGTATGACATTTGGACAAAGTCAGACATAATTGGTGGACAGAGGTCCAAATACATGGCCATACTTGAAATATTGCTGTTATACACTGAGAAAGTTGCTGGTGTTACAAGGTTTGTTGTAGCATATCATTTCTGAGGGATATAAAGCCAGAGAAACAAATGGATGTTACCATTTACATAATGCAATCACCAGAGTATTCTACTGATTTGCTAAGGACAACACCTGTCTGGGGAACAGTCCATACATAACAGGCTAACCTGTGACCATTATGTGGATAGCCTGACAGTTGAGAGCTATGCAGAGACAGAACTTTGTCAGACTGAAACCCATGCAGAAGTAGCATGTACAGACAAACCCTGTTAAACTAGCAGTATTCCAGACATATAACAGCAATACTCACATGCTGCCCCTAAGTCTTGACCCTTCTCCACCATTAGTTGGCTTGTCTCCCCAAGTCTTGTTGTAAGAGGTAGTAGCTCACACAACTCCAGGATGTCTTCCTCACAAGTAAGGGAAAGGGCCAATGCCCACATGAAGTACTCATTTGTAGGAGTGTGTTGCCAAGACAATGGCTATTCAAAGAACTACACAGCTGCTCTGCATGCATTTATCAAGTGGGGAACCCCAACAGGTGCAAAGGTCATCATGTTGTCATGAGCATCATCTACAAAAGTCATGCTGCCATCTATTAAAACCAGCTCTACCCCTGTAGTGCACAGAGAGAGAGAGAGAGAGACAGAGAGAGAGAGAGAAAGAAAGAAAACAAATAAAACATAAACTGAAAAAGAGAAGAAAGAAAAAAGGTAAGTGGAACATGTAAGCAAGTAATTGAATGTAGTACTTGGTCTGTAATAATGGGAAATATGATTTGGAGGAATATATATCCCAACAAGACTTGCTGTACTAATGTCCTGATAAACAGCTGCTACGGCCATAGCATCTGGCCCTCTCTGTAGTGGGAGAGATCACAGACATACCTCTCAACTGTACAGACTTCACAGACTGTCTACATTTTACCATCATATATTTTTGTCTGTTCCTCCTAAAATCTGTACTTTTCTGGCAAATCGCTGATGTTTGAAGTAATCAAGTAATGACAAACACTTGAATTTAAGACTCCACATCCTTAAGAATATTCACCATAATGCAAAATGTATCATTCTATGAACTTCCTAAGTTTGTAACAGGAATATTTAAAGTCTATCCCTATTTATCCCCCCATCATTTAGGCTTTATCCAGATGTGATGCTCTGAAAGGTTGCGAGGTAGGATCACAGCTCAGAAGCCTGACTCACCCTGGGAAAGGACAGCTCATATATGACAACCGCGGGGAGGGGGGGTCTGTCAAACAGTTGTGACTGTGCCACTGCTAGGCCAGTTAACTGGATGTTTTCCATACCCATGTTACCTGTGATAATGAGTATGATACATGTTTGCCTTGTAAAGCTAAGAGACCTATAGAGGGCATGTGCATAGTAAAGTACTGTTGCAGACATGTGTGTTGAACTGCACGTGATATATTGAATTAATAACATTCAGCTGTACAGTGTTCTGCTGGACAGTAAGCACATTTGTGAATGATATCTGTAGTCACATACACTTATACCTGTGTTATGTCAGCCAAACCACTGGCAGGTCTGTGAGCAATGGCATTGCAACATAATTGCCTACTTATGACTGTTGGACATCTTCCAGGTTATCACAGTGATGTCAAATCCTATTAGTACAGTATCAATACTGATGTCCCTTTTGACACCTATCAGTGTGTGCCATTGTCCAGACATACTGTTGTAACAGGTAGAGAAGTATGATTGAGTAGCAAGACTGTAAATACAGTGGGCCATACTAACATAGAACAGAAATGTATACCAGGTATCCCCTGAGCATATGTATGTATGCATATGTTCAGTTGGGAGGCATAAAACTAATCACATGGGTTTCAAACTTTCAGGTACATAGGTTGTGCATGTTGCACATGTGTGTAATATTAGTGTCAGTGCATACAGCAGACATAAATGTGTACAGCTACTGGTTGTTGCATTGCCCTGACACTGATATGGGTACTAGAGTAGGCATGATTATCAGGTATTAATCAGAGATGTGTCCTCCTGTGTTATGACACTCCGTCCATGCCTACCACTACCAGCTATATCAACACCTATATATAGTGGATATCACAAGTATACACACCTCTGTTGGAATGCTGGGTATGTGTGCTGTATGACAATCAGACCACAAAAGATCATTTCATAACATTTCTCATCTTGAATGTGACCCCTAACCTGTACAATTCCATTGAAATACAATCAAAAGTGTTTCTAGGAAGGTGAGCAACTATTGCCAAGTGAAGATGTGCCATGATGTTAAAGTCCAGACCAAGACGGATGAATGCTGTAACCATCTCAAGTAGTGCATACACAACACTCATTCAACTGGCATACCGTACTGAGTATTATTTCCATATATTTTCACAGACCAGATTGTTATGTTTTCAATGGAATTGCATGGGCTATAGATCACATTACAGGTGGGAATTGTTATTAAATGAGTTATTGTGGTGTCATGTTCCAATTGCACAAATACAAGGCAGTGTAACAGGGGCGTGTACCCTTTATATCTACTGTGGCTATATGGGCATAGCAGTACCTGACCTGTATATCCAGCCTCCACCAAGGTAGAGTAATCCCCTTTGGTGGACAGCAGCAATACACAAACCAAATAATAGGTTGCTACATTGGCTGTACAGGGACACATAGGTGCAGGCAGCAACTTGGAAGCAAGTCCACCTATGTCTGAGCAAGCATGTAAGTTCACTGGTGACTTCCTGTAAGGCTGACTATGACTATAAATCAGACATATCCACACCACCAAGGACAATTGCAACTGTGTCGCCACATATGTTGTAAGTCTCAGAAGAAACAACACAATTTACACTGTACTGGGGGTAAAGCACACCTCAGACACACATGTCTTGGATATAGGCGACCTACATCACACAGGTTAGGTGGGAACATCGCCACCCTGTCCACCCCAGTTGTACAGGGGGATATGCACATCAACCACACTCCTCCGCTCAGGAATGGTGAGCATGTACATATTGCCTACTGATGGCAACAATAGCGTATCTCCATGGGGCATAATAACATCACTGTCTGCCTCCTACATGAACTCAGGCATGTGCTCACGGCTCCATCACACACCACAAACACAGACCTGCCACCATCCACACACCATCCGCATGGAAGATGCCCACTCTCAACCCTCTATACAGAAATGAGTGGAGAATAAAGGATGATGCAATCAAGTGTCCAACATTGGGGGGAAAAAGAGAGCTCAGGGACAGGTGTGTAATGCAAGCTGCTATAGCCATGATAGCTTGGAGGGTTATGGTGGAGTGTGGATTATTTGCAAGTAATATCCACTGTTGATGTACATTTTGACAACCGTATGAGGTCCTGTGGCCTTTTTCCTGTTTATGTCTTCCAGGTGACATGCAGAGTGCTTGCCTACCAGCATTCTCTGTTGGGGAAACTGACATCATCACCCAATATGTGATTGGACATTATGCCCTCTTATTTGGATGGAGAGCAGAAGATGTGCAGGAGAGGATCACCCTGTGGAACAGTGTGGTCCACAGGGTAACTGATACCGGCCTGCACAGCAGAACTTATGAGCATGTGCAGCATCGGGCCACTGACCTCATCCACCATACCCATCAATGGGCTGCTGCTGTAGTGAGGGGCCAGCTAGTCACAGATGGGGACCCAGTCATCTAGCCCCCACTGACACCCACTGAGGAACTCCTCACCAAACATGGGCCACACACCCAACACACAAGCCATGAAGCTGAGGGAAGCATTGTGGAGGTGGGTTGCACACACACACTGGGCGAGGACTGTGCAGGTAAGGACCCAGTGGGGATTACTACACATGTATCTGTATTGTATCTATATCCATGTGTCAGGTCCAATTGCAGTTGTGGATGGGGTTTCTAATGCACAGAGGTGAATATCTATGGTGTGGACAGGACATTGTGCATTATTGTGGTTAGTACTGTAGATGTGCAGACATGCTGCATCCATCCTGTACCAAGGCCACATGTGAGTCTGCTGACAATAACTCCATCTCAAAACTACCTAGGACCCTTTAGTCTGCATATGGGACAGCAGCCTGAAGCTGGTGAATATGACATTGCTCTGTTGTTGCCTGGCAATACCCCTGGCATGTGAAGTGCATGCAATTTACCATGCACATAACCATCAGTAATAGCTATACTGCTTTATGTCATAGCTATATTGCTTTTTATGCATGTTCACTTGTGCTGGGGTTAACTGTATTGCATCACAGTGGCCACCACTGAGGCCTATCTGATGTGAATTCAACATTCCTATAGCATACCTCACAACTTGTCAGTGCCAAAACATCTGGACAGAAGCCAGCAAAATGGGCTAGACAAATGGCCTAAGGTAGGGTCATGCGTGACACATTAGTGGTATACAGTGGATAAAAATTGTGTACACACCCCTCTTAAGATGGAAGGTGTTCCTGTTACATACTAATTAGAACCACAATATGACAGTCCACACCTCCTCCAGCCTTTATTATTCATAGATTCATAGGTAGGTACTAGGTTATCGGCCCAAGGGCCAACATAAGCCTAGCCAACAAGGTTCACTGGCTTATGCCACCCAAGAAAGTTATTTTCCTGTGCCACTGTCGAGCTGAGACACAGAAGTGATCCCCGGGGTGTATTTCCTATTTCCCATCCACTCATCAAGATTTTTCTTGAAGAGTGCTAATGAAGAACTTTGCTTGACATAGATGGGTGGCCTGTTCCAGAGTATGGGAAGTCTCTGGGACAGGAATCTATCCCTCCAGCATGTCCTGTTTATTGTGGTGACAAGGTTAGGTCCCTAGACTGTGTAGCTCAGAGGGATTGGGATTTCTTTAGGTGTAGCATGTCCAACAGCTCTGGGTTTGACATAGCTTTATATGTTAGGCAGAGATCACCTCGGAGTGACCCATAAGAGGAACACTTCACATGTAAAACCAAGCATCTGGGCTTATGTATTGCACCTACAAGGCTGGCCACGTGTGATGGAGGCAGGCATCATATCAGCATGATATGAAAAATTGACAGAGGCAGTAGCTCACCCGAGGGGTACTTTATTGCAACACAATATCCAACAAATCTTCACCACAGCTGACCTAGGTTTCATCCAAAATGACTTCATCAGAGTGTGGTGAAACAGGAAAACAGTATAAATACACATACAATCAATTAATCAATTAACATGTCATTAAATCAAAAAATCTTATGACTGACCAAATAGCAAAAAAAGCACAAGACAAAAACCTAAACAAAAAACACTAATAAAATAGAATAGATTGAATAAAATGAAATAAAATAAAATAACAAACAATCACATCTAAAGAAGAATATGCATATTAAAAGTGAATGAATAATGAATATATAATAAAATAATAATATAGTAGGACTAAATAGTATAAGACTAATTAACCCACCATTATGTATTCCTAAATGGTGTGAGATGTTAAATCTGTAGTAAAATGAAAAATGAAAATATAAAAACCAGAAAAAGAATAATAATACTACTTCACATTGCATATTGTTGATTAAAAAACATTATTCAAACATGTTTACAAAAAATCAATCAATACCCCAGCATCAACCTGTCAAATATCTAAGCTTTAATAAGGGCTTGATAGAAATAACTTCATTGAACCCGGGGTGTTGGTGTGCAAATAATGTAACTTGCCATTTTAACTCACACACGTCAAGATGGCAATCGGTGACCCTACCCTGCTGGTCCTTGACCAGTTGTTGTATAACAAAAAACTTAAAAAAATGGTTATTATGAGCCATGACATGCCTGGTCAGTGCCTTAGTGGCTTTTTTGTGTTTAATGTCCAATATATGTTCCTTGATTCTGTCCCTGAACCGTCTGCAAGTTTTACCCACGTAAAATGCCATACATAACTGGCATTTCGCTAGATAAATGACATTTTGGGAATAACAGTCAAAATGCCCCATAAAATTTATGTATATATGATTAATCTTGACACTTTCTCCTGTTGTCAAAATATGTCTACATGCCAAACATCTCCCACACTTGAAGTTACCCAAATTTTTACTAGTATTCTTGTCTAACCTGGCAGTACTTTCAAAAATTTCCTTCAAGGTTTTATCCTTCCTAAAAATAAATTTAAGTTTGTGCTTAGGTAACCCTGAGAACTCATTAAGGTTAGAGAAAACTTCCCAATTCTTCTCAATTAACTTCATAATGTATTCAGCATCAGCACTGTATGTTGAAACATACAAAAAATAATCTTTGAATTGAACATTACTGATCACTTGATCACCTGTACATGTGAAAAAATCTTCTTTATTTCTTAATATGGGTTTAAAAATACCTACATCCCTTTTTATTTTGACCTCATTCCTAATTTCTTCACATATTTGTTTTGGATAACCTCTATTCAAAAATAGTTTCACCATAAAATCCAATTCTAACTGGAAGTCCACCTCCTCACTGACCATATGGGCTGCTCTTACCATTTGCCCTTTAATAATAGCCTTCTTTTGATGGCCAGGATGCCAGCTGTCAAAATGCAGATAAGAATTAGAGAAGGTGGGCTTCCTGTAAATAGTAGACACAAGGCAATCCCTTACATTATCATATGTCAACCTTATATCTAAATATGAGATGTTATCATTGTTGACTTTGTGCGTAAATTTAAGAAACCATACTGTTTGATTTATATATCCAATAAAAGCATCCAAAATCGTATTATCACCATGCCAAACAATGAAAATGTCATCCAAATATCGTGTAAAACTTGATATATGGCCAAAATTCACTATTAAACACATAGTTGGACTCCCAATAAGCCATGATGTAATTAGCGTATATGGGGGCACAAGCCGCCCCCATAGCAACATCTACAGACTGCCGAAAAAAATGTTCCTCAAAGAATATAAAATTATTGTGCAAAACCAATTCCATTAGTTTAACATATGAGTTAATATATTCCTGATCATAAATACCTGTTGCAAGTAGCTGTTCTTCCAACCATACAAGCCCTACCTCGTGAGGGATGCATGTGAAAAGATTGATGACATCTATAGTGACAAAACAAAACGTGTCTTGAAATTTAAGTTTTTTGATTTTGTCTAAAAAATGCCACGAGTCTTTAATTATCTGAGGAAAGCTCTGTAAACCAGGTTTTAATTTGCTATCTAAAAATTGACTGATAAATAAGATTTTACTTCTCTTTCCGTCCACAATAGGCCTAAAACACACATTGTTTATGCCTTTATGGATTTTGGGGATACCAAAAATCCCACTAACAACTGGTGTGCTGTTAGTCATGAAATGAAAATCATTCTCATTTATCTCCCCCTGAAAGAGCATATCTTCTAGAATCAAGTCAACTTTTTGGTAGGCTATGTTAATTTCATTTCTACTCACTTCCATATAATTATCCTCCATTAACATACCAAGCATTTCACTGACATAATCAACTTTATCAACAATGACAACCCCACTACCCTTGTCCGGTATCATAATACATATGCTCCGCATGTTCCTTAGTTGATTAAGAATTTCATGTTCTTCTTTATTCATATTATTTAAAACTGGCTGCTCTCTATGATTGTTAATATAATACTTGATATCTTGCTCACATAAATTCTGAAAAATTTCAGTGATTTTTTTATAAGGGGGATTAAAAGTACTAGGTCTGTGTAAACTTGTGTCATTATAAACACCCTCCCCTGGTCTATCATTACCAAAATGGAATGACAAATTGAGCTTACGCACAAACATTCTAAGATCGACAAAGGTATCAACTACGTTGGCTCTCCTACAGGGAACAAAATTGAAGCCCTTAGATATAAGTTCAGCATGGGTGTCGTCAAGGTGAACACTAGAATAATTAAATATCTTAAAATCTCTTGTCATATTATGAAGAATAATAGGATTACATAAGACACCAATGTTATTGTTAATTGATATATTAATACTGGTGTTCATGTCAAATATAGGGTCACCCCCTAAATCAAAGATATCAGTACCAAATGATGTACTGTTTTCATTGTTTACATTCATCTGTTTAGAACCTCTAGGTTCTCCTATATCGAAACCATGTGTTTGTATCAAATTGAATGTATTATCAATAACCAATTCTGTTTGTGTGTGACTACTGAAATTGTGGTTGTCTAAAAAGGAATACACACTCAATTGCAGTAAATCTGTAGTATCATTGTTACCAGAACTATGAATAGAATTTTGTGCAATACTGTCAGAAGTCACAGAATTGTGGATAAAAACATCCGTTGTTATATCATTGTTGGTATCAAAAGGGAAACCCTGCTCGTTAACACCATTAATTGTTTTAAAGTGTTCTAAGACCGAGAAATGATCGTCAGGTACATGTGTAATTGCAGCACCATATTCATTATTATAGGTAACATTGCTTAATCTGTTAGAATCCACGCTAATGTTTTGTGGAACCTCCGTAGATGGAATCAACAGTTCAACCTCACAGTCACCATTGTGTACTTCACTGTGACCAGTCATACAAAATTTCTCGTTTACCACATAATCAATGCCATTACAGTCCCTAATGTCAGATAAGAAGTAATCCATTTCTTTGGTTAACAAATCCACTGAGAAACTGCTGACATACTGGTTCGTTTCCAAACAGCCTTGAGTCTTAACACAAACAACACACTTGTCTTCACAACATGTAGGTTGATGAAAGCGGTAAACTTTTTTATTTACCTTTTTGAGTCCCTTGCCCAGTTCTGCTCTTGCTCCAGTGCTTGTACAGGTGTTTTTGATCTCGCTCCCCTCTGTGTAATCTCGTTGTCGTCCCGTACTTGCATCACACGCTTCAACCTCTCCGAACGTCTTGGAACCTCTTCTAAAGGGTCACTCTTGCAGCAATCCGGACTATTTGAACTCCTCGTTCCTTCCGGTGATGTTACGCCATTGAAGCTCACTCGTTGATTGGCGAAATTCTTTTTCGTTGTGAATTTAACCCTTTCCTTATCATCGTAAGGGTATTAGCACCCTGATTTATAGGTGTTTGAATCTCTATGTAATTTTTCAAGCTTTTTGTTGTATACAACATCACAACAGTTGTCTATATCATTAATAATGTTCACATAATTGGTGTAGTACTGATCGAACACTAAATCCTGTGTGATTGTGGAATTAAGAGTGTCCAAATCTTTGACCAACCTGTCAATTTTGATGTTATTATATTTAACCATCAATTCCATGATGTGAACCCCAGTAGAATTGAACAGGTGATGCAACTCTTTAATCATTTCTTTATTACTTTCACACCCATTCGGGTATCGCCATACACGCAGACCCTTTGGAACTAAACCCAACTCAATATTCCTATTGAGATAGCTGGTTTCCAACTGTGTTTTTTTCAATTTGAAAAGCATCCTTTCAAAATCTTTTAGCAGCCCGGACATAGGTTTATAACTGGAGCAACGATTAGGCATTACAGGTCCACTATTTTGTTGAAAGGTGTAACAATTAGTGGCCCAATTTCCCTGAGGTTTACAATTGTTAAATACATCAGTCTTGTTAGACCGTAGATTTTCATCACGTCTCTGACCTAAACTGTTTCCTTCGGTTAGAATACCAGTCCCTGAAGGAATAACCTCTGGGGTTGCTTGAGTTAAAGGAAGCCCCAAGCTGTAAGCACTAGATGAAACTGGCATACAATTCTGTTTATGTTCACTCAGTTTTTTGATTAAAACAGTGTGTTCCTGAAGTTGCTCCTGGATCTGTTGCAAAAGCACCTGGATGTCAACTGGGGGGCTATCTTCCTCCATCTGCCAAACTACGAACCAATGAACCACACCACAGAAAACTTGAAAAATCGACAGAGGCAGTAGCTCACCCGAGGGGTACTTTATTGCAACACAATATCCAACAAATCTTCACCACAGCTGACCTAGGTTTCGTCCAAAATTACTTCATCAGAGTGTGGAGAAACAAGAAAACAGTATAAATACACATACAATCAATTAATCAATTAACATGTCATTAAATCAAAAAATCTTATGACTGACCAAATAGCAAAAAAAGCACAAGACAAAAACCTAAACAAAAAACACTAATAAAATAGAATAGATTGAATAAAATGAAATAAAATAAAATAACAAACAATCACATCTAAAGAAGAATATGCATATTAAAAGTGAATGAATAATGAATATATAACAAAATAATAATATAGTAGGACTAAATAGTATAAGACTAATTAATCCACCATTATGTATTCCTAAATGGTGTGAGATGTTAAATCTGTAGTAAAATGAAAAATGAAAATATAAAAAAACAGAAAAAGAATAATAATACTACTTCACATTGCATATTGTTGATTAAAAAACATTATTCAAACATGTTTACAAAAAATCAATCAATACCCCAGCATCAACCTGTCAAATATCTAAGCTTTAATAAGGGCTTGATAGAAATAAATTCAGGTAGGTTCATGCGTGACACATTAGTGGTATACAGTGGATAAAAATTGTGTACACACCCCTCTTAAGATGCAAGGTGTTCCTGTTACATACTAATTAGAACCACAATATGACAGTCCACACCTCTTCCAGCCTTTATTGTTCATAGGTTCATAGGTAGGTACAAGGTTATCAGCCCAAGGGCCTACATAAGCCTAGCCAACAAGGTTCGCTGGCTTACGCCACCCAAGAAAGTTATTTTCCTGTGCCACTGTCGAGCTGAGACACAGAAGTGATCCCCGGGGTGTATTTCCTATTTCCCATCCACTCATCAAGATTTTTCTTGAAGAGTGCTAATGAAGAACTTTGCTTGACATAGATGGGTAGCCTGTTCCAGAGTATGGGAAATCTCTGGGACAGGAATCTATCCCTCCAGCATGTCCTGTTTATTGTGGTGACAAGGTTTAGGTCCCTAGACTGTGTAGCTCAGAGGGATTGGGATTTCTTTAGGTGTAGCATGTCCAACAGCTCTGGGTTTGACATAGCTTTATATGTTAGGCAGAGATCACCTCGGCGTGACCCATAACAGGAACACTTCACATGTAAAACCAAGCATCTGGGCTCATGTATTGCACCTACAAGGCTGGCCACCTGTGATGGAGGCAGGCATCATATCAGCATGATGTTTCAGTCAGGTATGATTCCTCACACTGCCATATGTGTCAGTACACCCACTGTGGCCTATTTGGCTATAATATCACATACATGGGCATTGTTAAGGCACAAAGACCACTTCTAACCACTTATAAGTTGCAAACATATGGATATTCCATGCACATCTGTACGGAGGACTGTATAATGCTTTAATCTGCTGCATCTGAGGCAGATGCTGCTACCACACTATATAAAGTAATGGTGGAGGGAGGTGGTCAACAGCCTTGTATGGTATACACATCAAAATGGTATAAGGCAAACTAGATATGACCCTCATACACAAACAGTTGCCAGGTTTAGGATTAGAACTTCTGCCTATCTAGGTATTCCTATGATAGTGCTGCACAGTTGTCAAACACACCACAGAACTTATACATTTCCACCTAGTCCAACTGTACTTCTAAGGTGGATGACATCAACAGAACTACTAAATTGGATTGAAGAAAAGTGTAAAGGGTAGTACACAGGTCAAAAATGGTATAAGCCAGACAGTACATGATTCACACACACACACACACACACACACACACACACACACACACACACACACACACACACACACACACACACTTGCCAGTATTGGGATTAGAACTCCTGCATATCTAGGTATGTGTACTATAGTGTTAATCAGGTACCACATGCACTACAGAGCATATTGAACTTTAATATGGCCAAAGTTGCTGAAAACTGCACAGCTGTGGTAAAGCATTACAGGTGGCAGACAGTCTGCCTTCTGTTCCACCTATACATCATGCTAGTTATTTCTGTCTTGCACTTCAACTAGCATTATGGCTTGACACTTCACCAGGTTATTGTATCAAGAAGTGTGGCAAACCTGGGAGCCATCAGCAGTACTCGTTCATCACAGATTTAGCCTCAGTAATTAATAGTTATGTCCACCCCTCCTGGCATGTTTGAAGGGCAGTTATCTGTGCTTTCACCCATTAACCTGGTGCACTTGTCCATTCTGAGGCACTGTTGCAACTGCCTCATGTACACAGGCAACCCTTCCCTCTAAACTCCAAACACTCAGACCTGTGAGGGTTACCTATATATCACCCAATGTGGACATATGCACTCTCCAGCAAAGACTGGACTAGCAGGTCAAGAGGATAAGATCAACACCTGCACCACACCATGTGGAACACGTAGCTCACCATGACACCCACTTTGACAGCAATGACATACAGTGAAAAACCACACACCCACCTTCCCAGAAGTATTCATTGGACATTTACTCAAACAGCACAGACCAGCAAGACAGACACTCAGACACTGTGACATGGCACATGCCAAGGGACACATATTTAACCTACACAGTATGCCCCTCAGCCTAAGCTCCTAAGGCTAACCACCTTGCATAATACAGTGATCATGGGTAACTCAGTACTGAGGCACACACATATCCCACTCACTAAGTTGAATATGGAACAGGTAACAGCCAAATATCTATCACATGCCAGCATCCAACACATGACACAGCCAGTCATGGCACTCCACAACAACTACGAGTATCACTCTATATCCATGTGGGTGTGAATGACTTGGGACACACCTCCCCGGACTACATGACAAAAGACATGGTTTAACTCTCTGATTATGTGGTCCAGGCAGGTGTGACAGTAGCCCTAAGCAGTGCACAGCCATCACCCAGAATGATGATGTGGTACTATCAACAGATGATTGACTGCACCATTGGCTTACATGTTTTGTGTCATTTTCAGGGGATCCAGTACCTCTTTGCTTGGGATGACATGATTGAGAGAACTCAATGACTTGCCACAGATGTCCTACATCTGTCACTGCTGGGTTTCCAGGTGATGGCTAAGTGTCTTGCCACCCCTATGATGCCTTATTAGGCAGTGTTTCTAATGTTATTACCACCATAACAGCTAAACATGCATGCAATCAGAGGGTCATGCTGCTCAACAGTAGACATCCAACTGCCAGGATGCAGTCACTCAAAGCACTCGTTGGAGTGGAGGACACATGTCTGCTCTAATGGAGAGATGGTTCACAGCAGCAGACAGCAGACCTGCAGTATCAGGCTATAACACATTCCAAAGCTGTCTGCCCCCCAAAATGGACCACAATACAACTCCACAGATGGTGTTGACTCCATATTCATTATGGCTAGGAACACCTCCAGATTAGTATCCCAGCATAATGCATTGGAGATACTTCCAGTACAACTGCCTTGGGTTAATAGGGCAATCCAGACCATAGCCTGCTATGGGTCCACATCAATGTCCCTAGACTGTCAATGCACATTCCTCAACACCCTGCCATCTATGATGGTCCAATGCAACACTGACATAGTATGAGTTTTCAACTACCCTTCCATCACCTGGGGAATGTAGCCACGCACCAGTACAGTGGCCCAACACTTCTTGGATTCATCATTTCCAATGCCCTAGACCAGCTCATACTGAACCCTGGTAGAGGATGCAGCAACCTTGACCTGTGTTGACTACTTAAATATGGGACTGTTGCTCATCCACATATGTCAATCACTGCATGATAAGATCCACATGGAGCTCAACATGTCATCCATACCTGCCATAATGGTAACCACCTTGTAAAACCTCTCCAAAGTTGACTTTGCAGCCATGAAACAGGAGTGGATGTCTTCACTGCACCCATGGCAATGGGAAATAGCTGCATGAATGTGGAATCATACACATATGCACTGTACAAACAGGTACATGAATGCATGGTACTAGCCAGAGGCAACAGAACTCAGAAACTGTCCTCCAAACACTGGGAGACAATGTGATGATCTCCTACCATTACTAAAGTGTATATCTGAAGGAGGACACAGTTGCAGAGAAAGGTGATGTCATGTAACTGTTGAACTCCTTTATTAGCCTCAAACACAAGTTTGGATCCCTCATGGAATCCCCTACAGCCATCTATGATGGCAAACATGCTGCAGTCACTGATGACAGCCACAACAGCCTTTGATAGTTACAACTACCTCCACAGCATTAAACATAAGTGTTGCAAGTTACTGCACAATGCTAATACTTATCCTGAGACAACAGATACTGGCCACAGTCTTGGCAACACATTCAGTGCCAGCTTTACCCCTCTCTCCCCCCACAAGTGAAGTGCTGAGTGAATATGTTCTCACATGCTGTATCCCATTTCCATTCTAGGCATCTGTGTGTCACCAGGATGTAGCCCTGCAGCAAAACCATAGGGTATGGCAGTGTGGGAACACATCCACCATGTCATAGGCAGGGTACAGTATGTGCACGGAAATCCCCGGTCTGTAACACAGTGATTGCATATGCCTCACAGATTATAGAGCTGAGGGTTGTACATAGGTATATGTTAATTTACACCATCTGTTGTAGAATGGAGAATGGTGTGTGTTGTGATTTGGACACACCTCCAATTACTAATGACCACAGCCACAGGGGATATTCATCAACCAAACACACTGAAATTACTATACACACACACACACACACACACACACACACACACACACACACACACACACACACACACACACACTTGCCAGTACTGAGATACTGAGATCCATCAGTTCATTGCTTCATAGGTGAGTAGAAGGTGAATGGGACTGAAGTCTCTACAAGGCTATCCCAAGGGAATATCCTGGCATCAGGCCAAGTGAAAATAGTCCCCAGTATGGCTCAGGAGTATAGTCACTAGAGTGGTCCCCAGGAGTGGGTATTGTATTCCCCATCCATTCATCTAGATTTCTATTGTGGGTGGCCAGTGATGTGCACTGTTTCACATGTATGTGATTTATATTCCATAACATAAACAATGTCTGGGTTGTGCACAATGTCCCACATGCATGTTCTTTGAAGTGTGGAAGTTCATAGGTTCATAGGTTCATAGGTTCATACTAGGCTATCTGCCCAAGGGCATTTTTTAAGCCTAGCCCATAGTTATGTGGCTTTCGCCACCCCTTTAGTATGAATAAAACTATGCCTATTATTTTGCTGTGCCTCTGTCAAGCAGTGACACTGAAGTAATCCCTGGGGTATATCTGCGATCTCCCATCCATTGGTCAAGATTCCTCTTGAACAAGGCCAGCGAGGTGCTCTGCCTCACATGTACCGGGATTTTGTTCCACAGCATAGGGAGTCTCTGGGTGATGAATTTGTCCCTCCAGCATGTTCTATTAATAACCGTGTCAAGGTTTAAGTCTCCTGCCCTTGTGGTTCTGAGGGATTTAGATTTTTTGAGGTGAAGCATATTCATCAAATCTGGGTTTGACATGGCCTTATATGTCAGGCACAGGTCACCTCTGAGCAAGCGGTATGAGACTGAATAGAGCTGGAGTTCTTTCAGTCGGGCAGCATAAGACATATTTTTGAGACCCTTTATCCTTTTGGTGAGGAACTTTTGGGGCCTTTCCAGCTGCTGCAGGTGTCGGGTCAGATACATTCCGAATGGGGCATTGTACTCAATCATAGGTCTAATGAGTGATGAGTACAGGGGGACGATGACCTCCCTTGATCTAGATGTGAATCCCTTCATGATCAGGTGGGCAATGTAGAAGGTTTTCCTAACTACTTTAGCAACATGAGTGCTTCTGTGCTCAGTGGATTGCCACCTATATGGTAGCTAGGGGTAACCTTGCTTTTCCCGAAGGGTGTGACTATGCATTTCTTGGCGTTTAACTTTAGGCCATGGCTCTGGCACCAGTTATCCATTTCTGTGAGGCCCTTCTGAAGGATATCTATGTCAGATGTGTTTTCGACTATGGCGCCCAGTTTGCAGTCATCTGCAAACTTTGTCAGCCATAACCCTCCTGTGTTTGCTTGTACTTCAGAAAAGTAGATGCCGAACAAGAGTGGACCCAGGACTGAGCCCTATGGGACACCACTTGTGACAGGCTTTGAGTCTGACATGGCTCCAGCAACTCTGACCCTGTGGGTTCTGTCACTTAGCCAGTTTGCAACCCATCTTGTGATGTATGGGTTTACATTCAAGCTGATGAGTTTTTCGATGATACGTGAGTGGGGTATTGTGTCGAAGGCCTTTGCCAGGTTGAGGTAGGCTGTATGGACTGCCTTTCCCTCATCAATGGCCTTGGTGACTGTCTCGAAAAAGTCAACCAAGTTTAAAAGGCATGATCTGCCTTTGACAAAGCCAAACTGGGTTGGATCCAAAGTCTGCAAGGTCCCTATGTCTTTATTTATGAGTTCCATTATGATCCTCTCCATGGCTTTGCAGATAAGGCTTGTCAAGCTAATGGGACGGTAATTACCAGGGTCGGTGGAGGCACCACCCTTGTGAAGTGGGACCACAGTCGCCGTGCGCCACTCCTTGGATACGTATCCTGAGGTGAGGCTAAGATTAAACAGCTGTCCTAACTGCGGGTTTAATTCCTCATTGAGTTCATGGAGCACACAGCCGGGGACACCATCCGGTCCCATGGATGCTGTGTTTTTTGCCTTGGAGAGGGCAGTTCTCACCTGGGCATTGGAGATGTTTGGGGGGTTACAATCCTCTGGTATAGATATCTCTCCTTTTGGGGGGGAGGGGAGAAGTTTGCACTGAACCTGTCAGCCAGTATGTTGGCAATGTGTGTAGGTTCAGTAATCTTCACATCATTTTAAACTAATTCTGAGCATATCTGGGAGTTTCCTCCTAGGTTTCTAACATAGTTAAAGAAGGCCTTATGATTGTCTTTTGAGTCCTTGGCGATTTTTCTCTCAAAATTTGCCTTGGATGATTTTATGAGAGCTCTTAGTTTTTACTTATAATGATCAAAGGTGTCTTACCTTTCAAGGATTTTGCTCTATCTTGTAGTAGCTTCCTCCTTTTGTTGTAGAGCTTGTTTATGGCTGGGGTCCACCAGACTGGACGCTTGCCTTTGGTACAAAGAGTCTTAGTTTTGTTTGGGATTGCCTGATCCATGCAGTCCTGTAGGTGCTGGTAGAAGGCATTTGTAAGTGATTCAGCAGTTTGAGTAATGTTTACCACTGGCTCAGGGGCCTTAAAGGAGACCACGCTAGTTTTTAGAAGTGTGAAGTCGGCTTTTGAGAAGTTTTTCACTGTGGTCTTTTTTATTTCAGGTGGGGGCGGGATGAGGACCTCCAGCGAGATTAGTTTATGATCTGATCTCACCAGTGAGGGGTATACTTCCAGTGTTGAACATTGTGATCCCATGTTCGTGATGATGAGATCAAGTATGTTTTCTCCTCTTGTGGGGATGGTGACTAGTTGTTCCATGGCATTTGAGTTTATGAACTCCAGGAACCTTTGGGCTAGAGTGTTTGGGCTTGAGTAGTGTTCCCAGTCTATATTAGGGTAGTTGAAATCACCTAGTATGATGGTGTTTGGAGATACATTTATCCCCTCCAATGTTTTCAGGAAGGCCATGTGAGGTTCCTGAGTTTGAGAGGGTGGCCTGTAACATGCTACAAATTGCAGAGCAGTCTTGCCTATGGTTAATTGCACCTGGATGGTCTCCGATGCATCGTGCATTGCCACCAACCTTGAGGTGTGGGTGTCCTTTATGAATATGGACACCCCCCCTCCTTTCTTGGTGTTGTCCGGATTTTGGGGCGGACGCATGATATGAGGTGAAACCTGATAGTGCTGGGGTGCTCTCAGGAGCCTTGAACCAGGTTTCTGTCACAGCACAGACATCAATGTTCTCCATACTGAGAAGGGTCTCGAGTGCGTGCATCTTGAGATTGAGACTTCTGGCATTGAGCAGCATTACCCTTAGTTTTTTTTCCTTTTTTGTGTTCTATGGTGGTAGGTTTAGAATTTGAGCCTTGCCTAAAAAAGGCACTATGGGGGTGGCAAGAGCCTTTGCCAATATCCGGAAGCCTAGGGGTGACAGGTGCAAGCCGTCCCTTGCGAAGCAGCGTGGCTTGTCCAGCATGTCATCCCAGGCAGACAGACATTGGATCCCCTTTGAATGACACCAGAATTTAAGCCAATTATTAAAGCTGATCATCTTATCACTGTATTGTGGCATCATTCTAGGTGAAGGTAGGATACTGCTCAAGGTCAGGGTCATACCTGCCTGGGCTACATAATCAGAGAGCTCCTCAATGTCTCTTTTCATGTAGTCCAAGAGGTACGTCTCAGGTCGTTGACACCAGCGTGGACAATGACTGAGTCGTACTTGTACCTGCTGTTGAGAGACCTGAGTGCTTGCGTTATGTGGCGGATTCTAGTGCCCGACAGGCAGCTTACTGTGACCTTCTCCTTACTCAGTCTGGTGAGCGGGACGTCAGTGTGTCTAACTATGGAGTCACCAATGACAAGTATGTTTGGTGTTGTATTTGGCCTTAAGGGCAGTGACTGCTTTGCACACTGATTTTGTTGTTTATGTGTTGTTTGTGTGGTGTATTGAGTTTGCAGTTGCTTGGGTGTCTGCTTTGGAGGCCTCTGCTGTTTAGATAAATTTTTACTCAGAGCCTCCGAGTATGTCATAGTGTGTTTATGTGTTTGATTCAGTGGTGTGGTCGAGTTATGTGAGACTGGTATTGTGGTGTGTGTAGTTGCCTTCTCCTCCTGCCTGGTCTTGCCAGTCCTGAGTTGAGAGAGCTCAGCCTCCAGTCTGGCTAAATAGCTGCATCTCTCACAAGTGTTAGTGTTACATGGGATGAGGAGAGGGTTGTCCGTGTACATGAGGCAATTGTAACATTGTCTCAGAATTCCCAGATTCACCAACTGGGCAGGAGAGGACGCCAGCATCTGACCCTTCGACATGCTAGAAAGAATTATGAGTTGGTATGAGACAGAAAAGTAGTGGGCTTAGCAGGGAAGTGGGCACTCCTGGGGGTTTTGCTAGTGAGAGATTTGTATAATATAGAGTGCTTGACCTGCAAAGAGAATGCTTATAAGACAAGGGATATGCTTATAAGACAAGTGCTGAGCTTTTTGAGAAGAAAAAGCTATTTGGAACAAGTGCTGCACTTTTTAGTGAAGGTGTAAACTGTTTAGGTTCCTAACAGAGCAGTTCTAAGGGAAAAATTGAAGAACAGACTTTCTGGAGCCAGAAAGAGTTTAACCTTGTTTAACTGGCGCTGCCCGATGCTGCTCTAGTGGCAACTCCGCGCTAAAGCACGTTAAAGCGTGCTTGATAGCAGGGGCTGGAAAGAAGCAGGAATAGACCCAAAATGGACAATAAATCTACAGTTTCAAGTCAGTAACCACCTCTATGGGGGCCAGGGAAGCTGCTCAATGTTATTCACTGCCACTGATCACAGAGAGACCCTCCTTCAGCCCAAGCAAAAATGGCCTCACAGAAACTTTCAAACAGTTCAGGAACAGCAAGCCTGTAACTGAACTTTTTTAACTCTCAGAAAAGTGGGAAAAAGCAAGATTTTTTGTTTTTTACAGAGATAGCAGAGGTTCACAAGTAATATCAAGTTATAACAGTGCAGTAAATGACCCCACACAAGAGTGCTAGGTCAAGGATAGAAAATATGCAAGTTTTAAGAAAAAAACGATTTAAAATTAAGTGCAAACAGGAAATTCAGCAAACAGCTTTTGGTTGTGCTCTAAATACAGCTACTAATACAGAAATCAAGTTTAACAAGCCAGAAAATGCTCAAGCTAGGCAGCTATGCAGAAAAACTTATCAAATAAACAGAGAAAAAATACTTAAAATCTCAAAAGTGGCTCCCTTCTTCTCTCAGCATTTTTTCCTCTTGGAGGGTGCTTCACCAACAGCCAACAAGCCTGAAAGACGCCCAAACCACGAGGCAACTAGGTTTTAAGAGAGGAAGATGAAGGAGTTTTGGAAATGACCCCTAGTGGCCAATAAAACTACAGTTTCAAGTCAGTAACCACCTCTACGGGGGCAGGAAGCTGCTCAATGTTATTCACTGCCACTGATCACAGAGAGACCCTCCTTCAGCCCAAGCAAAATGGCCTCACAGAAACTTTCAAACGTTCAGGAACAGCAAGCCTGTAACTGAACTTTTTTAACTCTCAGAAAAGTGGGAAAAAAGCAAGATTTTTTTTTTGTTTTGTTTTTTACAGAGATAGCAGAGGTTCACAAGTAATATCAAGTTATAACAGTGCAGTAAATGACCCCACACAAGAGTGCTAGGTCAAGGACAGAAAATATGCAAGTTTTAAGAAAAAAACGATTTAAAATTAAGTGCAAACAGGAAATTCAGCAAACAGCTTTTGGTTGTGCTCTAAATACAGCTACTAATACAGAAATCAAGTTTAACAAGCCAGAAAATGCTCAAGCTAGGCAGCTATGCAGAAAAACTTAGCAAATAAACAGAGAAAAAATACTTAAAATATACTTAAAAATACTTAAAAATACTAAAAACCCTTGTAAGTGTGCTTGAAGTCTCTGGGGCATGTTGTGTGGACAGATTGTTATCTTTAGAAGTAGCATTCCTGACCTTGTTTAGTGAGACCTGGCTATGTAACTGAGGTAGTGATTGCACCTACATATACAGTATGATATGGGGATTCATTGGAGTTATTGGCATCTGTCCATACAGGTCAGGGCATGTGTATAAGGCATGGTATTCCCTTTGTGGGGTACATTTGCAGACTCTACAGTTGGTGCAGGCATCCAGTGGGGAACATGGCAAAAGGGCCACTGTACACATTGATTGGGCTACTGAGGGGATGGAACAGGGTGCCATGTCCTCTTACTTGCTGGATAACACACAGTCAGGAGATGTAACACATCAAGGTACTTTCTGTCAGTAGCACTGTTGTGGTCAACAGGCATGCAGTCCACTGCAATCACACTGTGGGTACTATCTGTGAGGCAATTTGCAGGAGAACTACCGATATAGTGGTTGCTACCTAGCCAAGTCTATTTGTGTATGATTTGTGAGTGGAGTATTAGAAGGGCTGCCTATATTGTTAACTAATCCATACTGTCACATAGTCATTGCACACAGCACTACACATTTAGGGCTGTGGATTGTCTACACCAGCTTCTATCGTATTTGACAAGTTTTGGCCTTGTAATGTGGATATTGGGACATATACTAGTTTGTCCGTTTAACAATTTTGCAGACCCCTCCACTGGATTCTGTTATTACACAATCACACCAACACCCACCTAAAGTGTGTTAATGACAGACACACACTTGCCAGTGCTGTGTTTCTACCTAGCTATGCATTGCTATTACAGTTACACATTTATCACACATGCCACAGAGCTTATAGGATGGATGCTGTCCCGAGGTACTTATAAGGTGAAGAACAGCGCCAGCCCTTGTAAATACTGGCATTGGGTGATGTAGTGGGTGAGAGATTTCACAAAATAATTTACCCTACATACGCATTTGTCAGGAGTGAGGTTCAAACCTCTATTGCACTATGTTTTCAGACCATTATCACACACCACTGACCTTACATGGTTTAAGGTTGCCAATAGCTACTTCTAAGGTGAATGATATCTGCAGGACTGCTAAAGTCAGGCACTGAGAAGTGTACTGGGTGTAAATGAGGCCAAAATCTTTAAGGTATGGACATATATACGCAGATATATGTATACACATACTTGCCAGGAAGAAGATTCAAACCCCTATGAATGTAATTATTGCTATTACATTGTTCCGCATTTATTACACATGCCACAGAGCTTATACGTAGAACAGTGTCCAAACACACCTCTAAGGTGAGTGACATCAGCAGTAGTGCTAAAGGAGGGGTAAGGGAAGTGTAGTAAGAGTGAATGGCCACAAAATAAGCTCTCTACAAAGACACACACTCTCTCTCTCACACAATGACACACGTTTCCACAACCAGGATTTAAACTCCTACCTAACTAGTTTGCTACACTGTCTTATTACACAGTTATCATATGTGCCAGGGAACTTCTACATTGGAGAGCTGACCAAAGGTATCTTTGAAGGTGAGTGACATCAACAGTGCTAAAGAAGGTGTAATGGAAGTGTAGTAAGTGTGAATGACCACAAAATCAGGTCTTTACAAAGACACGCACACACTCTCTCACACAAACACATGCATTTTTATAGTTTCCAGGACCAGGAATAGAACTCCTGCCTAACTAGTTTGCTACACTATAGTATAATGCAGTTATTGCAAGCACCATGCAGCTTATATACTGAAGAGCTGTCCAAAGGTATTTTTGAAGGTGAGTGACTTCAGCAGCAGTGCTAAAGGACGGGAAAGGGAAGTATAGTAAGTGTGAATGACCACAAATCAAGTCTCTACAAAGACATTCACTCTCTCACACAAGCACACACATTTTCACAGTTGCCAGGACCAGGATTAGAACTCCTACCTAACTAGTTGTTACAGTAGAGTATTCTGTAGTTATTGTAAGCACCACACAGCTTATATGTAGAAGAGTTGTCCAAAGGTATATTTGAAGGTGAGTGACATCAGCAGCAGTGCTAACAGAGAGATAAGGGAAGTTTAGTGAGTGTGAATGGCCTCAACCACATTCATCTAGAAACACTCACACACAACTTTACATTTGACAGGACTGAGATTACAACTGCTACATGGATACTTATTTGTACTGTAGTGTTACACAGTTATCACAAGCACCACTCAGACTATAGGGCTGAGGGTTAACCAAAGGAATTTCTACAATGAATGACATCAGCACATCATGTGATATAGGCCAATGGGAGGTGTACTGGGTGGGAAAAGGCCTCATAATGGGATTCTCTCTGTCGCTGTCTACTTTTTCTTTTCCATGTCTCTGTGTGTGTATGTTTGACATATTATATTATGTTAGCCTTCAATATGTGTGAGTATTCCAATCCAATGTGTGTGTGTGTAGTATCAATGGTGTACAATTTGGTGTGTGTGCACAGACATCTGCAAATAACCGATATCTGTAGTCCACTGTGTTGTCAGACATGGGCTTCATTTCTCTAATTGTAGGAGCATGCCCAGTATGACCTTCTATATTGAGTGTGTGCATCCATTCCAGCGGGGGTTGGACTCCAGTTCAGGGTTTTGAGTGCTACAGCTACACTTAGCAAACTGTTTCTGCAAGGTATCTGTAGATAGGTTGCCAGTATGAAGACACAATGGGCATAACATACGAGGGATGCTGTAACTATTACTGTCTGTGCTGCTTGTGTAACATGTTTGGTTATAGCAGAGATATTCTGACATATGTACTGTTTTACACTGTGATGTATCATGTCATCAACTACTGGCAATTATCATTCTTTGCTCACAGTTATTTATCAGGGAAATACAAGATGAATGAAGCTGAGACCAATATTCTGAAGCATATAGACTACACATTCTGGCACACCCCTGCCATTGTGGAGGGGTAGCTACAGACAATAGACTGCTGGTTCTGTGTAAATGGTCCAGCACCTTGTTAGTATGCTGTCTGGGGATCCCCTCATTGTGCTTTTCTGAACTTAGAATGGCCATATCCTGCTGGAGCCATACCTCTCAGCTGTACAGATACAACCACGTTATCCAGAGGCAGGACTCATATATCTGGTCAGTTTACCTTCACATTGTGGTTTACAAGCAGTGTTGTTCATAGGTTCATAGGTTCATAGGCTGGTACTAGGCCATCAGCCCTAGGGTCTATACAAGCATAGCCATAACAATTCCCTAGCTATTTCTTCCCACAATATTTACTTTTGTGGCTATTCATTCATGGGTTTGCAGTCAGGGGATAGTATGGGCAGACATTAGTGTTTCAGACTTCACACACTGCATGACATCCATGCTTCTTAACCCCGCTGTTATTCTCTCCTCTTCCTAACATTATGTAAGCAATATCTCAGAGGTATCCCCGTAGTTGGGCCTTTATCCCAGTAGTATTTATGGCCTGGTCCACAGTCCTTGCAGTAGGACATGGGAAGGCATGCTACTGACATTTGTCAACATGGCCTTGCATTTTTTTTTCTGTTTACTGTGTTAGGTTGTTAGTTAGGACCCCCTGACATTCCATACATTGGCACCATTGGTGAGGAATGTGCCTTTGCCAGAGGACTGTAGACCATTTGAGAGTGCTGCAAGCCATCTGTATCAGGACAGTGCATTCTGTCCATCATATGTTCCCAGGCTGCAAGCCAGTGGATTACCCTGGGGTGACAGTGGTGAGTGGTTGAGGTATTCCTGTCAATCCTTCCTGTTCATACTGATCCACAGGTCTGGATGTGGTCGGGTTGCTGCTTACAGCTAGGGACACACCTGCATTGGACACTTATTCAGCATGAAGCATCATGTATGTATTCCCATACAGAGATGGGTTCATGCTGTACTCATTCCCTACAGCAAGGATATGACCTGTGATAAACCTGTGGCTGATGGTTGGGTGAGCTGGGTGCATGTGTTGTATGGAAGCTACTTGCACCTGACTCATGAGTATACCTGCAGCATTCCCCTTATGCTGGCTTGTGTGTGGACATGGACAGCATGTCATCACTTTATAACTTGTGTGCAGTTGACAGTTATTTTATATGCAATCTGTGTAGGTTACTTCCACCTGTGTACTGTTTCTATGTATGGGCTCCCATTCATGGCATGTCCAGCTTTCCGACGGTGACAGATATTGACATCTGGACAGTGAGTATGTACAACTGCTGACATGGGTGTAGCTGAGAAGCAGTGTGGTTGGCATTGTCGTTGTTAGAACATGGCCTGGTATTTTTGGTTATTCTGTTGGCTTCCATTTCATATTGTATTGTGACCTATCATGCAGAAAGGAGACATATCAGTAGAGTGCACGTGTTAGATCTTTATGGCATAAATTTCAGTTTCAGACTTCTTACCCTTCAGAACTAAAATGCAACTGCTAGACCTGTTGTAGTATGTCTTTGTAGGACTGGTGGGGGGGGGGTGTTCACCATTGCCATCATTTGGGGGCCTTAGCCCAGCCTTTCTTTTTGGTCAGCTATACCTGGCCTACTAGGTGAGGCTGGTGGTGGGTATGTGACCCTCACTGACATCCATGTGTGTGACCTGTTGACACCCACAGTTATTTGCGCCATCACATGTACTGTGGTGGGGATTGTCACCTCGTGTAATGCTGACTAGTATGTTGACACCAGTATTTGTTATGAATTTCCTGTTGTCCCATATAGCTGTCTGCTGCTGTCCCATTCAGCCACCCAATTCCCTTTGATGTTTGCATCCTTATCATACATCCAAGCATGAGAACATACTACTCCATTCAGTAATTGATAGGAAGGGTGACTTACCTTGTTGCTGCGCCAGTATTTAGGACAATGATGGAGGTCTGACTATGTTGGATGCACATAGTACACTCCCTATACATGGAAAATCTCAGGTAGTGTCATGTTTGGCATCCCTTTTACTGTATGTGTGAGTCGGAGAGAGGTATCAGTCCCTGGGTCCCTACAGTGTCAATGTGTGTGCTATGGGTTGCCTCTTTGCCAAGGCATGGACATACTGGGCATGCCTCCTTTTGCCTACAGGGGCAGGCTCAGGATGTTCCTCCTCTGAGTCCCTCTGTGCCTTGTGCTGGCCTTGGCAATGGTGGTGGTGGGGGGGGTTGTGTGGCCCTGCCTCGTGCTGTTCCTACTGAAGCTGGTTCCACAGGATCATATTGTGTAGCATGGCACATACTATGAACGTTTGTGTACATGTAGCTGGAAAGTACTGCAAGGCTCCACTGGATATGTCAAGGAATCAGAACCATGACTAGAGCATCCCAAACACATGCTCTACAATGATCCTGGTTTGTGCATGTGCCTCATCATGGTGTTCTTGTTCAGGTGTGTGTATGCATTTCTGATGGGTGTCATCAGCCATGGCATAACCAGCATCCCACACTAGATGGCCATATGGGATGTCTCCTGGCAAACATACAGCTGTGAGCAGTGCCAGATGTGGGAGTCATGATAGCTTCCAGGGCTGCCAGCACACACATGCATGATAATGCCCTGGGCATGACCTGGCAGTTGATGGAGGGGAAGCCCTTGCGGTTTATGTAGACCCTAACCTGCTCACCAGGTGGTGCTTTGATGTGAATGTGCCTACAGTCTATAGCACCAACTACCTCAGGGTATTCTGCTATACAGTGAAAAATATGCATATGTCTGGTCAACGCCTCACGGGCGGTGGGGAAATATATATGCTCATTGGCATGTTGTGTCATGGCATCCAGGATCTGGTGGAGTACCCTGGATGCTGATGCCTGTGAGACCCCCATGATATCCCCAGTTGGTCTTTGGAAGGTACCTGTGGCTAGTATTCTTAAGCTTACACATACCTTGGTATCCACTGGGATGGGTTAGTTCTGTGTGTGAGGTGTGGCCATCACAGCTCAATCATTTGCTGTGGAATGTCCCTGTTCATCCTATAGTGGTCTACTATCTCCAGCTCATGCAGGCCCTGGTATGTTACCCTGGGTCTGTACACTCTTCTCCTCCTATTCACTGTGGGTCAGTTGTCAGCATTCTCCTCCTCATCACCCTCAGTCTCTAGCTCATATTGATGGAGTAAAGCAGCAGCAGCCTCTAACATTTTTAGTTAGTTTTGCTAGTTAAAAATCCCCTGTCTGTGTACACTAGTGATGTAGAATTTATGGGAAAAGACAGTCTGTAGGGTGTTTGCATAGTTTATAGTAGTGTGCTGGGCTGCTGCTTGTGTAATTGGCTGATTGTGATACATTCCACCTGCCAGCTATCCTAGTTCTCCTTGATTGCCTTCCTACTGCTGTTTCCCCCTTCCTAGTTCCTCCCTATTTAAGCCCCTAGACGTCCATACCCAGTGCTGAAATGTAAACAGTGCTGCCATTTCCTCTTTCTTTCTTTCTTTTTTTTTTTTGTTTAAATCCCGGTGTGTGGTGCACGCACACCGTTTAGGCTATATACACAGTGCTCAGGCACATATGACACTCCCTCTTCCTTAGCTGTGCTTAGCTAAGGACAAACATGGGCCACAGAGCTCCAATGAGCTTACAGCAAGCATGACACACCCCCTTATGAAGTTATTCAGCTCTTACACTTATACTGTTGCATTGCTGCACCTACATGGTTAGGTACAAGCTGACACTTTGAAGGAATCTGTGATTCAGTATAACTCCCCTCATTTGCATACCCCAGTGTGTAGGTCATTAGTTACTGCACTAGCATGGACCCTTTCCCCCTGACAATCAGTGCTCCCTGGTATTGTTTATATTCTGCATGCCATTGACTATAATGCCAAAATGCAGATTTAACTTAAAATTGAGTTTTCCTGCTTTTTTTTTTTTTTTCAGCAAAATCCTGTTTGGGCTCCACTGCCCTATGCTTAAATGGCTGAGATCGGCCCCCCTAAAAAGTTTAATTTTCATAATGATAATAATGGCCTTAAATTTGGCCATTGGCATGTCTAATATACATAATACAGGCTTTTCACGAGCTGTCATGCCTCTGTTTTGTCAATTGCAGTTATTTTCTAAATACATTTCTGCAAAGACGCTGTTCTAGTACAGAGACCTGGCAGCTTGGTGGATCACAAAATCACCTCATTTGCATGGTTTTCATCAGCAAATGAGGTAATTTGTATATTTGCTGGTTTTCAGTGCTAGAACACTATAGGACTGCTCGTGCACGTGAAAATGGCAATATCCTGAATTGCTCAGTGGCCATTTTCCATGCAGGAGGTCCTACACTGTTCTTGCATGGAAAAACTGACTTCGTAAATCCCAGGGAATAATTGGATAAATTCACCACCAGATCGAGTGCTTGTGATGTTACATGGATATCTTGCATTTCTTCCAGTATCTGCTCAGTGACCGATTTCTCTTGTAAAGTTCCTTTTGTTTTAGGAAAATCGGAAAGTTTGAAAAAAACTGGCATAGTAGAGGTTTTGGGGTGTGCACCTTCTAGTCAATTGTTAATACTAGATCTTGACTAAGTAATATAATTGAGAACATTAGTCCCACTGGACTGGATCTCATTATTCACTCCTTTAGAGACCAGCCCCATTGTAGCCATCACTGAGTTACTATCAGTAGAATTCAATATACTTCTCTCTAACATATTTATTCCAGACCTTTTTTCCTCACTTCTCCCTTTCTTCTTTTTCATTTGGCAATTTATATAGGAGGTGCCCCCCCTTGATTACATGCTTCCTGCCTCCTTGTTTCTTTCATTGACAAATTAGCACCATCATCAACATTACTTCTTTCAACAGTCTTCTCTAATACTCCATTCCTTTCTTCTCTTGGCCATTTATATATATTCATCTTTTGAAAGTCATTAAAATCCCATAATAATCTCCTAGTTTCTAAATTCTTTAGTTTCTCAACATAGTTAATTAGTGCTAAGTGCAAATCAGTAAACTTATTGAGAATGGAATCTAGAAGATCTGCTTTTTCCAGTTCCACTTGTTTAGATTCCAAATATTTCTTAACTTCTTTTTCATTTGGTAAATAGTACTCCAAAAGTAGCCTAATATAGCTAAAACTTGCATTCATATTGATTTCTTGCCATTTAGCTAGCAAGTCCAGATAGATATTAGCATACGAGGGCATACATTTAATTCACATTCCCCTCGGAATCAGGCCATGATGGATGCAAGCTTCTAAGTGGAAGTGCTGCCATTGTAGCTGTTTCAGTTTAAAGGCTGCTGCTTCCACTTGTTTCTAAACAGAGATGTACTGTTGAGATGATTCATTCACTTTATCACTTACTTGTGTAGAAGCTGTAAAATTCAACTGCAGTAAAGCATTGCAGTTGTTATTGCAATTAAACATTTCATTTACCGTACAACTTTTATTTTTATTCTTCTGACTCATGGATGTCTCCCTCTCTGGACGATAACTCAGCTCCAATGAATTGCTTTCTGCCATGCCTAGTGTGCTGGTATCAAAGTAAACAACACAATATCCAAATCCAAGACAAACCAGCAAGATCACTTTCCACAAAATATGAATATATGTCCAAAAATAAGCAAGAAAGTGATGCTACAATGGAAGCTTTATTAAAACAATAAAAACAGGTTAAAAGCAAGATGAGCACTTCCAGCCTTGGCCTTCTTCAGATCTATCAGTGTCCAGTCACAATTGTGATTATACAGGGGGAATGTCCGATCAGATTCATCTTTTAAGATGATGCCTTCTTAAAACTGGCTTCAATGGAAGCAATTTATTCTGGCCCGGTTCCTTATCTGCTGTCTAGTCAGCTATGCAGTTTCCTTTTTCATATTCCATTAGTTCCTTTAGATTACCTCTTCTTGGACTAGGATATACCACTTGTAAAGCCATGAACTGAAAGGAGTGATTATTATTCAGTATTACAGGTTTACTTAAAGCATTTATAGGGATCTTATTTTTTATATCCCTCAGATGCACTTGCTTGTAATATCAAATAATAATCACTCCTTTTGGTTCATGGTTTCCAATTTTCCTTAATAATGTTTTGAATGAGCACTGAATCAACTGTTATGTCCAAATTGCAGCATGTATGTCCTTTATTAGTTTTATTACTAATATTATTAACAAATGGTACAACAAGAATAGGGGCATGATGGGACATCCTTTTGCTAATAACAAACTCAGCTGTGTTTCTTAACTGAACCTCTTGATAACCCCTTTCAAGAAATAAACGAAAAATAAATTCTACTTCATCTAAAAAATGTGAATTTTCACTAGTCATATTGCTTGCTCTTATGAACTGCCCCTTTGGAATATTTTTCTTCATAAAAGAAGGATGTAAACTCTGGTAATATAACTACCTATTTGTAAATGTGTATTTACGATGTATTCGACTGACAAACCTATTTAAGCACAAATCCCCTTCTAAATTAACATCTAAAAATTTACTTTCAACCACACATCTCTAAGAATGAATTTAAAAACCTCAGAGCCCTGGTTTAATGCCATAAATATTGATGTGATGCAGAAAAGGGGAAAAGATCAGGCAGTGGCCTGGAGAATACATACAGCCATAAATACTAATGTAGTGCAGAAAAGGGGAGAAGAGCAGGCAGTGGCATGGTGAATGCTTAGTACCATAAATACTGATGGGGTGCAGAAAAGGGGAGAGAGAGAGAGAGAGAGAGAGAGAGAGAGAGAGCAGGCAATATCATGGTGAACACTTACTACCATTAATACTGATGTGGTGCAGTAAAAAAGAGAGAGAAAAGACAGTGGCATGGTGAATACTCACTAACATAAATATAAATGTGGTGCAGAAAATGGAATAGAGAGAGCAGTCAGTGGCATGGTGAATACGCTCGCCTGTAAATACTGATGTGGTGCAGAAAAGGGTACAAGACCAGGCAGTTGAATGGTGAATACTTACTACCATGAGTACTGATGTGGTGCAGAAAACTGGAGAGACAGCTGACAGTGGCATGGTGAATACTTTCTACCATAAATACTGATATGCTGCAGAAAAGGGTACAAGAGCGGGAAGTGGCATGTTGAATAATTACTACCATAAATACTGATATGGTACAGAAAAGGGAAGAATGAGAGTGGTGTGCAATGGTGAATACTTACTACCATAAATACTGATGTGGTACAGAAAAGGACAGAGAGAGCAGGCAGTAGCATGGTGAATACTTACTACCATAAATACTGAAGTGCAGGAGAAAAGCGGACAAGTGCAGTCAATGCCATAGTGAACAGTTACTACACTAAAAACTGACGTGGTGCAATAATGGGGGGAGAGAGAGAGCAGGCAGTGGCATGGTGAATGCTTGGTATCATAAATACTGATGCAGTGCAGAAAAGGGGACAAGTGCGGGAAGTGGCATGGTGAATACTTATTACTGCAAATACTGATTTTGTGCAGAAAAGGGGAGAAGAGCAGGCAGTGGCATGGTGAATACTTATGACCATAAATACTGAAGTGCTGAAGAAAACCAGACAAGTGCAGCCAATGGGATAGTGAACACTTACTACACTAAAAAGTGATGTGGTGCAATAATGGGGAGAGAGAGAGAGAGAGAGAGAGAGAGAGAGAGCAGGCAGTGGCATGGTGAATACTTACTATCATAAATACTGATGCGGTGCAGAAAAGGGGACAAGAGTAGGCTGTGGCATGATGAATTGTTATTACTATAAATACTGATGTGATCTAAAAAAAGGGGAGAGAGAGAGAGAGCAGGGAGTGTCATGGTGAATACTTAAAAACATAAATACTTATGTGGTGCACAGAAGGGGAGAGAGAGAGAGTGAGAGCAGGCAGTGACATGGTGAACATTTACTACCATAAACACTGATGTGGTACTGAAAAGGGGAGTAGAGCAGGCAGTGTCATGGTGAACACTTACTACCATGAATACTGATGTGGTGCAGAAAAGGACAGAGAAAGCAGGCAGTAGCATGGTGAATACTTACCACCATGAATACTGATGTCGTGCAGAAAAAGGGAGAGAGAGAGAGAGAGAGAGAGAGAGAGAGAGAGCAAGCAGTGGCATGTTGAATTCTTACTGCCATAAATACTGATGTGATAAAGAAAAAGGAGAAAAGTACAGTGATGGCATGGTGGATACTTACTATCATAACTACTGATGTGGTCCAGAAAAGGAGAGAGAGAGAGAGAGAGAGAGAGAGAGAGAGAGAGAGAGAGAGAGATAGAGAGCAGGCAGTAGCATGGTCAATACTTGCTACCATGAATACTGATATGGTGAAAAAAGGGACAAGTGCGGGTAGTGGCATGTTGAATACATATTACCATAAATACTAATGTGGTTCAGAAAAGGGGAGAGTAGCAGGCAGTGGCATGGTGAATACTTATGACCATAAATACTGAAGTGCGGGAGAAAAGCGGACAAATGCAGGCAATGGCATAGTGAGAAGTTACTACACTAAAAACTGATGTGGTGCAATAATGGTGAGAGAGAGAGAGAGAGCAGGCAGTGGCATGGTGAATACTTGGTATCATAAATGCTGATGCAGTGCAGAAAAGGGGACAAGAGCGGGAAGTGGCATGGTGAATACTTATTACTGCAAATACTGATTTTGTGCAGAAAAGGGGAGAAGAGCAGGCAGTGGCATGGTGAATACTTATGACCATAAATACTGAAGTGCTGGAGAAATGCAGACAAGTGCAGCCAATGGCATAGTGAACACTTACTACACTAAAAAGTGATGTGGTGCAATAATGGGGAGAGAGAGAGAGAGCAGGCAGTGGCATGGTGAATACTTACTATCATAAATACTGATGCGGTGCAGAAAAGGGGATAAGAGCGGGCTGTGGCATAGTGAATTGTCATTACTATAAATATTGATGTGATCTAGAAAAGGGGAGAGAGAGAGAGAGCGAGAGCAGGGAGTGTCATGGTGAACAGTTACTACCATAAACACTGATGTGGTACTGAAAAGGGGAGTAGAGCACAGTGGCATGGTGAATACTTACTACCATGAATACTGATATGATGCAGAAAAGGGGAGAGAAAGGACAGTGGCATAGTGAATAATTCCTATCATACATACTGATATGGTGCAGAAAAGTGGAGAGAGAGTCGGCATTGGAATGGTGAATACTTTTTACCTTAAATACTGATGTGGTGCAGAAAAGGGGAGAGAAAGCAGGCAGTGACATGTTAAACATTTAATACTATACATATTAATGAGGTGCAGAAAAGGGAACAAGAGTGAGCAGTGGCAATGTGAATTCTTATTACCATACATACTAATGTGGTGCAGTAAAGGGGAAAGACAGAACAGGCAGTGGCATGGTGAATACTTACTACCATAAATACTGAAGTTGTGGAGAAAAGTGGACAAGAACAGGCAATGGCATTGTGAATATTTACTATCATAAATACTGATGTGATGCAGTAAGGGGGTGAGAGAGAAAGCAGGCAGTGGCATGTTGAATACTTACTACCATAAATCCTGATGTGGTGCAGAAAAGGTGTCAAGAGCAGGAAGTGGCATGGTGAATAGTTATTAAAATAAATACTGATTTGGTGCAGAAAAGGGGAGAAGAGCAGAAAGTAGCATGATGAATACTTACTGCCATTAATATTGATTTGGTGGAGAAAAGGGAACAAGAGTGGGCTGTGGCATGGTGAATTCTTGTTACTGTAAATACTGATGTGATCTAAAAAAGGGGAGAGAGAGAGAGAGAGAGAGAGAGCAGGGAGTGTCATTGTGAATACTTACTACCATAAATACTGATGTGGTGCAGTAAAAGGTTGAGAGAGAGAGAGAGAGAGAGAGAGAGAGAGAGCAGGCAGTGGCATGGTGAACAGTTAATGCCATAAACACTGATGTGGTACAGAAAAGGGGAGTAGACCAGGCAGTGGGATGGTGAATACTTACTACCATGAATACTGATGTGGTGAAGAAAACGGGAGAGACAGAGGGCAGTGACACGGTGAATACTTACTACCATAAATACTGTTGTGGTGGAGAAAAGGGGACAAGAGTGGGCAGTGGCATGGTGAACAGTTAATGCCATAAACACTGATGTGGTACAGAAAAGGGGAGTAGACCAGGCAGTGGGATGGTGAATACTTACTACCATGAATACTGATGTGGTGAAGAAAATGGGAGAGACAGAGGACAGTGACACGGTGAATACTTACTACCATAAATACTGTTGTGGTGGAGAAAAGGGGACAAGAGTGGGCAGTGGCATGGTGAATACTTACTACCATAAATACTGATGTGGTACAGTAAGGAGAGAGAGAGAGAGAGAGAGAGAGAGAGAGCAGGCAGTAGCATGGTGAATACTTACTACCATAAATACTGATGTGGTGAATAAAAGGAACAAGACCGGGCAGTGACATGGTGAATACTTACTACTATACATATTAATGTGATGCAGAAAAGGGGAGAAGAGCAGGCAGTGGCATGTTAAACACTTATGACCGTAAATACTGAAGTGCTGGAGAAAGGCAGACAAGTGCGGGCAATGGCATAATGAACACTTGCTAGACTAAAAACTGATGTGGTGCAATAATAGGGTGAGAGAGAGAGAGAGAGAGAGCAGGCACTGGCATGGTTAATACTTACTACCATAAATCCTGATGCGGTCCAGAAAAGGTGACAAGAGCAGGAAGTGGCATGGTGAATACTTATTAAAATAAATACTGATTTGGTGCAGAAAAGGGGAGAAGATCAGCCAGTAACATGATGAATACTTACTGCCATTAATACTGATATGGTGGAGAAAAGGGGACAAGAGCAGCAGTGGCATGGTGAATTGGTATTACTATAAATACTGATGTGGTGTTGAAAAGGGGTGAGAGGGCAGGGAGTGTCATGGTGAATACTTACTACCATAAATACTGATGTGGTGCAGTAAAGGAGAGAGAGAGAGAGAGAGAGAGAGAGCAGGCAGTGACATAGTGAACAGTTACTACCATAAACACTGATGAGGTACAGAAAAGGGGCAAGAGAGAAGACAATGGCATAGTGAATACTTACTATCATTAATACTGATGCATTGCAGAAAAGGGGAGAGAGAAAGGGCAGTGGCATGCTGACTACATACTACAATAAATATAAATGTGGTGCAGAAAATGGGAGAGAGAGCAGGCAGTGGCATGGTGAATAATTCCTATCATAAATATTGATGTCGTTTAGAAAAGGGGAGAGAGAGAGTGGGAAGTGGAATGGAGAATACTTACTACCATGAATACTGATGTGGTGCAGCAAAAGGGAGAGAGAGTGGGCAGTGGCATGTTGAATATTTACTACTATACATACTGATGTGGTGCAGAAAAGGGGATAAGAGTCGGCAGTGGCATTGTGAATTCTTATTGTCATACATACTAATGTGGTGCAGAAAAGGGGAGAGATAGAGGACAGACAGTGGGATGTTGAATACTTACTACCATAAATACTGCTGTGGTGCAGAAAAGGGGACAGACAGTGGGGAGTGGCATGGTGAATACTTACTTCCACAAGTACTGATGTGGTACAGAAAAGTGGAGATATATTGGGCAGTGGCATGGTGAAACCTTACTACCATGAAGACTGATGTGGTGCAGAATAGGGAAAAGAGAGAGAGAGTGACATGGTAAATACTTACTACCACAAATAATGATGTGGTGCAGAAAAGGGGTAGAGATAGTGAGCAGTTTCATGGTGAATACTTACTACCATAAATACTGATGTTGTGCAAAAAAGGGTAGAGACAGCGGGAAGTTACATGGTGAATACTTACTGCCATAAATACTGATGTGGTGCAGAAAAAGGGAGAAGAGCAGACAGTGGCATGGTGAATACTTGGTACAATAAATACTGACAGTGGACACTGGCATGGTGAATACCTAATACCATAAATACTGATATGGTGGAGAAAAGAGGAAAAGTGCAGACAGTAGCATGGTGAATACGTACAACCATAAATACTGATGTGGTGTAGAAAATGGGACAGACAGTGGGCAGTGAAATGTTGAATACTTACTACCATAAATATTGATCTGGTGGAGAAAAGGGGACAAGAGTGGGCAGTGCCATTGTGAATTCTTATTACTATTAATACTGATGTGGTATAGAAAAGGGGAGAGGGAGCGGGCAGAGGCATGGTGAATATTTATTACTATACATTCTGAAGTGGTGCAGAAAAGGAGAGAGAGCAGGCAGTGGCATGATG
This sequence comes from Protopterus annectens, assembly GCF_019279795.1. Classification (NCBI taxonomy): domain Eukaryota; kingdom Metazoa; phylum Chordata; order Ceratodontiformes; family Protopteridae; genus Protopterus; species Protopterus annectens. The sequence goes on along the minus strand of NC_056744.1, from coordinate 1,486,195,611 downwards.
AATACTTACTACCATGAATACTAATGTGGTACAGAAAAAGGGAGAGAGAGAGAGAGAGAGAGAGAGAGACAGTGAGCATGCAGTATCATGGTGAATACTTACTACCATAAACATTGATTTGGTACAGAAATATGGAAAGAGAGCAGGTAGTGGATTCATGAATACTTACCACCATTAATACTGATGTGGTGCAGAAAAGGGGAGAGAGAGAGACAGGGAGGACAGTGGCATGGTCAAGGCTACCAACCATAAATAATGGTGTGGTGCAAAAAACTGGAAAGACACCAGGCAGTGGCATGGTGAATACTTGCTACCGTAAATAGTGATGTGGTACAGGAAAGAGAGGGAGAGAGAGAGAGAGAGAGATAGAGTGACTGAGCAGGCAGCATCATGGTGAATACTTACTATCGAAAACACTGATGTTGTACAGAAAAGGTGAGAGAGAGCAGGCTGTGGCATGGTGAATACTTACCACCTTGAGTACTGATGTGGTGCATAAAAAGTGAGAGAGAGAGAGAGAGAGAGAGAGAGAAAGATTGAGCATGCAGAAAACTGGAGAGACAGTGGGCAGTGGCACTGTGAATACTTTGTACCATAAATACTGATGTGGTGCAGAAAAGGGTACAATAGCGGGTAGTGGCATGGTGAATATTTACTACCATAAATACTGATGTGGTGCAGAAAAGGAGAGACAGTGGACAGTGGAATGTTGTGCAGAAAAAGGGAAAGACAGTGGGCAGTGGCATGGTGAATACTTACTACCATAATTACTGATGTGGTGGAGAAAAGGAGACAAGAGCAGCCTGTGTTATTATGAATTCTTACTACGATAAATACTGATGTGGTGATGAAAAGTGGAGAGGGTGCAGGAAGTGGCATTGTGAATATTTATTACCATAAATACTGATGTGGTACAGGAAAGGAGAGAGAATGAGTAGTGGCTTGGTGAATATTTACTGCTATAAATATTGATGGGGTGCCAAAAAGGGGACAAGAGAAGAAGTGGCATGGTGAATACTTACAACCATAAATACTAGTGTGGTGCAATAAAGTGGAATGAGAGAGTGGGCCGTGGTATGGTGAATACTTATTGCCATGCTGCCATAAATATTCATGTGGTGCAGAAAAGTGGACAAGAACTGGCAGTGACATGGGGAATAATTAGTACCATATAAACTGATTTGGTGCAGAAAAAGGGGAGAAGAGCAGGCAGTGACCTGATGAATACTCAATACCATAAATACTGATGTGGTGCAGAAAAGGGGAGAAAGAGCAGGCAGTGGCATGTTGAATAATTACTACCATAAATATTGATATGGTGGAAAGAAGGTGACACTTGTGGGCAGTGGTATGGTGAATTCTTCTTACCATAAACACTGATGTGGTGTTGAAAAGGGGAGAGAGAGCGGGCAGTAGCATGTTGAATGCTTACTACCATAAATACTGATGTGGTGCAGAAAAGATGAGAAGAGCCGGCAGTGGCATGGTGAATACGTACTACACTAAAAACTGATGTGGTGCAATAATGGGAAGAGAGAGAACAGGCAATAGAATGGTTAAAACTTACTACCATAAATACTTATGTGGTGCAGTAAAGGGGGGAGAGAGAGAGAGAGAGAGGGAGCTAACAGTGACATGGTGAACAGTTACTACCATAAACACTGATGTGGTACAGAAAATGGGCATAGAGCAGGCAGTGGCATGGTGAATACTTACTACCATGAATATTGATGTGGTTCAGAAATGTGGAGAGAGAGAGAGGACAGTGGGAAGGTGAATACTTACTATCATTATTACTGATGTGGTATAGAAAAGGAGAGAGAGAAAGGGCAGTGGCATGCTGAATACATACTATCATAAATATAAATGTGGTGCAGAAAATGGAAGCGAGAGCAGGCATTGTCATGGTGAATAATTCCTATCAAACATACTGATGTAGTGCAGAAAAGGGGAGAGAGACCGGGCTGTGGCATGTTGAATATTCATTACTATACATATTGATGAGGTGCAGAAAAGGAGACGAGTGAGCAGTGGCATTGTGAATTCTTATTACCATACATACTAATTTGTTGCAGGAAAGAGGAAAGAGAGAACAGGCAGTGGCATGGTGAATACTTATTACCATAAATACTGAAGTGGTAGAGAAAAGGGGACAAGAGCAGGCAATGTCATTGTGAATACTTACTACCATAAATACTGATGTGGTGCAGAAATGGGGAGAGAGAGTGGACAGTGGAATGGTGAATACTTACTACCATAAATACAGTGGTGGTGTAGAAAAGCGGACAAGAGCAGGCAGTGGCATGGTGAACAATTATGACCATAAATACTGAAGTGCTGTAGAAAAGTGGAGAAGTGCAGACAGTGGCATAGTGAACACTTACTACACTAAAACATATGTGGTGCAATAATGGGGAGAGAGAGAGAGAGCAGACAGTGGCATGGTAAATACTTACTACCATAAATTCTGAGGCAGTGCAGAAAAGGAGAGAAGAGCGGGAAGTGGCATGGTGAATACTTACTACCACAACTACTGATATGGTTCAGAAAATGGGACAGACAGTGGGCAGTGGCATGGTGAATACTTACTACCATAAATATTTATGTGGTGGAGAAAATGGGGCAAGAGTGGGCAGTGCCATTGTGAATTCTTATTATTATAAATACTGATGTGGTATAGAAAAGGGCAGAGGAAGTGGGCAGTGGCATGCTGAATATGTATTACTATAAATACTGAAGAGGTGCAGAAAAGGATAGAGAGCAGGCAGTGGCATGGTGAATACTTGCTACCATGAATACTGATGTGGTACAGAAAAAGGGAGAGAGAGAGAGAGAGAGAGAGAGAGAGAGAGAGAGAGAGTGATTATGCAGTATCATGGTGAATACTTACTACCATAAAAATTGATTTGGTACAGAAATAGAGAAAGAGAGCAGGCAGTGGAATCGTGAATACTTACCACCATTAATACTGATGTGGTGCAGAAAAGGGAAGATAGAGACACAGAGGACAGTGGCATGGTCAATACTTATGACCATAAATACTGGTGTGGTGCAGAAAACTGGAAAGACAGCAGGCAGTGACATGGTGAATACCTTCTACTATAGGTTCATAAGTTAGAACTACACTAGCTGCCTTTGTGGGCCATTTTAAACATAGCCAATTACCCCATGTGAGTATCAAACCCTGCACTTTTGGTATGTAAGGTAAATACCTTAATCATTATACCAACCTACCGCCCATAAATTCTGATGTGGTGCAGAAAAGGGTGCAAAACTGGGCAGTGGCATGGTGAATACTTACTACCATAAATATTGATGTAGTGCAGAAAAGGAACGACAGAGGAGGCAGTGGAATGTGGTGCAATGAAAGAGAGAGAGAGAGAGAGAGAGAGAGAGAGAGAGAGAGAGAGAGCGGACAGTGTCATGGTGAATACTTACTACCATAAATACTGATGTGGTGAAGAAAAGGAGACAAGAGTGGCCTGTGGCATTATGAATTCTTATTACCATAAATATTGATGTGGTGAAGAAAAGTGGAGAGGGTGCAGGAAGTGGCATTGTGAATATTTATTACCATAAATACTTATGTGGTACAGAAAAGGAGAGAGAGTGAGCAGTGGCTTGGTGAATACTTACTGTCCTATATATTGGAGCGGGGGTGGCATAGTGAATACTTACTGCTGTAAATACTAGCGTGATGCAATAAAGTGGAATGAGAGAGGGGGCCGTGGTATGGTGAATACTTACTGCCATGCTACCATAAATATTCATGTACTGCAGAAAAGTGGACAAGAGCTGGCAGTGTCATGGGGAATAATTAGTTCCATAAAAAATGATTTTGTGCAGAAAAAGGGGAAAAGAGCAGGCAGCGACCTGATGAATACTTAATACCATAAATACTCATGTTGTGCAGAAAAGGGGAGAAAGAGCAGGCAGTAGCATGGTGAACACTTACTACCTTAAATACTGATATGGTGGAAAAAAGGTAACAAGAGTGGGCAGTGGTATGGCAAATTCTTATTACCATAAACACTGATGTGGTGGTGAAAAGGGGAGAGAAAGCGGGCAGTAGCATGGTGAATGTTTACTACCATAAACACTGATGTGGTGCAGAAAAGGGGACAGAGAGCAGGGAGTGGAATGGCGAATACCTACTATCATGAATACTGATGCGGTGCAGAAGAGAGAGCGGACAGTGGCTTGGTGAATACTTACTACTATACATATTGATGGGGGTACAGAAATAGGGCGCGAGAACAAGCAGGGGAATGGTAAATACTAACCACCATGAATAGTGATGTGGTGCAGAAAAGGGGGGAAAGAGAGAGAGAGAGAGAGAAAGAGGACAGTGTCATGGTCAATATTTACAACCATAAATACTGATGTGCAGAAAACTGGAGAGACAGCGGGCAGTGAGATGGTGACTACTTTCTACCGTAAATATTGACATTGTGCAGAAAAGGGTACAAGAGCAGGCAGTGGCATGGTGAATACTTACTACCATAAATACTGATGTGGTGCAGAGAAGGGATGAGAGAGAGAGAGAGACAGAGACAGAGAGACAGAGAGGACAGTGGCATGGTCAATACTTATGACCATAAATACTGGTGTGGTGCAGAAAACTTGAGAGACAGCAGGGAGTGGCATGATGAATATTTTCTACTGTAAATACTGATGTGGTACATATAGGGTACAGGAGAGGGCAGTGGCATGGTGAATACTTACTACAATAAACACTGATGTGGTGCAGAAAAGGAGAGAGAGAGAGAGAGAGAGAGAGAGAGACTGAGCAGGCAGTGGCATGGTGAATCTTACTATCATAAACACTGATGTGCTACAAAAAATGGGAGAGAGAGCAGGCAGTGGAATGGTGAATACTTAGTACCATAAATACTGATGTGGTGTAGAACAGGGAAGAGAGAGGGGGCAGTAGCATGGTGAATGCTTACTACCATAAATATTACTATGGTGCAGAAAAAGGAGAGAGAGAAAGCAGACAGTGGCATGGTGAATACTTACTACTATAAATACTGATGTGGGGCAGAAAACTGGAATGACAGCGGGCTGTGGCATGGTGAACATTTTCTATCATATATATTGATGTGGTGCAGAAAAGGAGAGAGAGAGCAAGAAAGAGACTGAGCAGGCAGTGTCATGGTGAATACTTACTACCATAAACACTGATGTGGTACAGAAATAGGGAGAGAGAACATGCTGTGGAATGGTGAATACTTACTGTCATGAATACTGATGTGGTGCAGAAAAGGGAGAGAGAGAGAGAGAGAGAGAGAGAGAGAGAGAGAGAGATGACAGTGGCATGGTCAATAATTATGACCATAAATACTGATGTTGTACAGAAATAGGGAGAGAGAACAAGCTGTGGAATGGTGAATACTTACCCCCATGAATACTGGTGTGGTGCAGAAAAGGAGAGAGAGAGAGAGAGAGAGAGAGAGAGTGAGCAGGCAGTGCCATGGGGAATACTTACTATCATAAACTGATGTGGAACAGAAAATGAGAAATAGAGCAAGCAGTAGCATGGTGAATACTTACTACCATAAATACTGATGTGGTGCAAAAAGGAGGAGACAGAACAAGAGTGAGCAGTAGCATGCGGAATTCTTACTACCATAAATACTGATATGGTGAAGAAAAAGGGGGGAGAGTGCAGGCAGTGGCATGATCGATACTTACTACTATAACTACTGATATGGTCCAGAAAAGGGGTGAGATAGAGAGTGGGCAGTGACATGGTGAAGACTTACTACCATAAATGCTGATGTGGTTCAGAAAACGGGGAGAGCACAGGCAGCAGCATGGTGAATACATAGTACTATAAATACTGATGTGGTGGAGAAAAGGGGGCAAGAGTGGCCTGTGGCATTGAGAATTCTTATTACCCTAAATGATGTGGTGAAGAAAAGTGGAGAGGGAGCAGGGAGTGGCATGTTGAATATTTATTACCATAAATACTGATGTGGTACAGAAAAGAAGAGAGACTGAGCAGTGGCTTGGTGAATACTTACTGCCATAAATATTGATGTGGTGCAAAAAAGTGGGCAAGAGTGGGAGTGGCATAGTGAATACTTACTACCATAAATGCTAGTGTGGTGCAATAAAGAGCACTGAGAGAGTGGCGCCATGGTATGGTGAATACTTACTGCCATAAACACTGTTGTAGTGCAGAAAAAGGGGAGCGGAGCAGGCAGTGGGATGATGAATACTTAGTAACTTAAATACTGATGTGGTGCAGAAAAGGGGAGAGAGAGCAGGCAATGGCATGGTGAATGCATACTACCTTAAATACTGATGTGGTGGAAAAAATGGGGCAAGAGTGGTCAGTGGTATGGTGACTTCTTATTACCATAAACACTGATGTGGTGTTGAGAAGGGGAGAGAGAGCGGGCAGTGCCATGGTGAATGCTTACTACCATAAATATTGATGTGGTTCAGAAAAGGGGGGGGAGAGCGGGCAGTGGCATAGTTAATACTTACTTTCATAAACACTGAGGTGGTACAAAATAAGGGGACAGAGAGCAGGGAGTGGAATAGTGAATATATACTGATGTGGTACAGCAAAAGGGAGAGAGAGAGAGTGAGCATGCAGTATCATGGAAACTACTTACTACCATAAACACTGATGTGGTACAAAAAGAGGGAGAGGGAACAGGCAGGAGAATATTAAATACTTACCACCATGAATACTGATGTGGTGCAGAAAACTGGAGAGACAGCGGGTAGTGAGATGGTGATTACATTCTACTGTAAATACTGATGTTGTGCAGAAAAGGCTAAAAGAACAAGCACTGGCATAGTATATACTTACTACCATGAATACTGATGTGGCAGGGAAAAGGGGAGAAAGAGAGAAGGGACAGTGGCATTGTCTCTACTTATGACCATAAATAGTGATGTGGTTCAGAAACCCGGAAAGACATCTGGCAGTTGCATAGTGAATACTTTCTACCATAAATACTGGTATGGTGCAATAAAGCATACAAGAGCGGGCAGTGGCATGGTGAATATGTACTACCATAAATACTGATGTGGTACAGAAAAGAGGATAGAGAGCAGGCAATGGCATTTTGAATACATACCACCTTGAGTACTGATGTGGTGCAGAAAAGGGGAGACAGAGAGCAGACAGTGGCATGGTGAATACTCACTATTATAAGTGCTGATGTGGTGCAGAAAAAGGGAGAAAGAGAGAGAGAGAGAGAGAGACAGCAGGCAGTGGCATGCTGAATTCTTGTTACCATAAATACTGATGTGGTAAAGAAAAAGGGAGAGCGTGTGGGCAGTGGCAAGGTGGATACTTACTACCATAAATACTGATGTGATGCAGAAAGTGGGGGTGGGGAGAGAGACAGAGAGAGAGAGTGTGAGCATACAGTATCATAGTGAACGCTTACTACCATAAACATTGATGTGGTACAGATATAGGGGAGAGAACAGGCAGTGGAATGATGAATATTTACCGCCATGAATACTGATGTTGTACAGAAAAGGGGAGAGAGAGACAGAGTGAGAGGACAGTGGCATGGTTAATACTTGCAACCATAAACACTAATTTGGGGGAGAAAACTGGAGAGACAGCGGGAAGTGGCATGGTGAATTATTTCTACCATAAATGCTGATGTGGTGCAGAAATGGGTAGAAGACCAGGCAGTGGCATGGTGAATACTTATTACCATGAATACTGATGTGGTACAGAAAAGGGAAGACAGAGCAGTCAGTGGAATGGTGAATACGTACAACCATAAATACTTATGTGGTGGAGAAAAGGGGACAAGAATGGGCTGTGGCATTATGAATTCTTATTACTATAAATACTGATGTGAAGAAAAATAGGGAGAGTGCAGGCAGTGGCATGGTGGATTCTTACTACTATAACTACTGATGTGGTCCAGAAAAGGGGAGAGAGATAGCGAGAGAGAGAGAGAGAGAGAGAGAGAGAGAGAGAGAGAGAGAGAGAGAGCGGGTAATGACATGGTGAATACCTACTACCATAAATACTGATGTGGTAGAGAAAAGGGGAGAGAGCACAGGCAATGGCATGGTGAATCATTTCTACCATAAATACTAATGTGGTGCAGAAAATGGGACAGACAGTAGGCAGTAGCATGGTGAATACTTACTACCATAAATAAAAACAAAAGAACCACAGTCACAAGTAAAAACAAACCGGAGAAGGATCCAAATAGTCCGGTACCAAACACACGACCTGACTGCCACACAGTGCTGTTGATTAAAGTGCTGTTTTAGTTGAAACAAATGATTCAAATAGAATTACTGACTTTCCACAGAGTTCAGTAAAAAAGTTTTTATTCCAACGACCAAAGAAGAACAAAAATTACCACGAGCGCTTTCGCCTGGTCATACCAGGCTTTCTCAAGTGTAACTCCATTACAAAATGGCAAGATTTTATATTGAAAGCACATTTCCTTAATTGAACTAATTGCTGCTTCACAGTTAATTATCAAATATTAAATTCATTACTGAATAGACTTTTTAACCCTATAAACCCTGTTGAGTAAAAAGTACATGCTTTAAAAACACTTACTGACTCTTTATAGAACAACCCTGTTCTTTTTTTAAAAAATTCATTATACATGTTCATAAACATCAAATACTGTTTATAAAAAATGAAAATAAAAATGAAAAATAATAAAAAATAAAATTAAATTTAGATCTAAAATCACTTATAGGACTTTATAATGTGTTCTTTTTCTTTTTTAACACTGGAGCCAAACTAGTGGCCTCATTTAAACCAGGCTGCTTTGTTGCATTTAATTGCAACTGCCAGCTTAATTCCCTGATAGCTAAAAGGGTTTCCCAGTCCCCCCCTCTTTGATCTTGTTGTATTTTGTCAATAACAAAGAACCTTATGGCCATTTGCGGACAAGTTAGTGAGTGCCTGTAAAAGGCATTTGTTTCTTTTCCTTTAGCAATGTCGTATTGATGTTCATATATTCTGCGTTTAAAAGCTCTGTCAGTTTTACCGACATAAAATGCCTCACAAGCCTGGCATAAACCTATGTAAACCACGCCTGTGGTATTGCATGTGTAGTGCCCCTTAGTATATAAAGTTGTATTTCTTGCCTTAATGCGCACTTGTGCCCCTTGCAAAATATATTGACATTGTTTACATTTTCCACATGGAAATGTTCCTGACTGCATGATTGCCTTATTACTCATTGAGTTTAACTCAGTTGTTAAATTCCTTTCAAATAACCCTTTAAGGTTAATATTAGCTTTTTTGACAAATCCTATTTTTGTGGGCATAAGTCCTGAAATTTCCTCCTGCATGGTCACCATAGGCCAAAGGTTCCTTATAGTAGCTTCTATTATTGGTGCATCTTCAGTGAAAGTATATACAAAACTTTTTGTGAAATTATTAAGCCCAACTCTTTCCTTTTTGTTAATTTCAACCCTTGTACATAATAATGGGGGATATTCACGATCTCTTTTTTGTATTATTTCATCTTTGATAGATTGGAATAGCTGTTCGGGGTATCCTCTATCCAGGAAAAGTTTTTTTAAAAAATCAATTTCCTGTAAGAACACCAAATTGGTACTGCACATTCTTGATGCCCTTATGAGTTGCCCCTTGATGATGCCCATTTTTTGTTTTAAAGGGTGCCCACTCTGGAAATGCAGGAAACTGTTAGAATAAGTGGGCTTACGGAAAATACTGGATATTAATCCAGTTCCTTCCATGCTCTTGCTTAATTTGACGTCCAAATAATGCAATTCTGTGTTACTTATATCAAATGTAAATGAAAGGAAATCAGTAGAGCTATTTAAATACTGTATAAATTCCTTAAACTGGTTTTCAGAACCTTCCCAGAAAATGCAAATATCATCCAGAAACCTCTTGTAATGTTTGATGTGTTTCTTCCAACTTGTTGAATGTATGTATTCAACCTCCCACTTATGTAATACTATATTGGCATAAGCAGTAGCACAAGGTGCCCCCATTGCCACCCCACTCTTTTGTTTAAAAAATTTTTCGTTGCAGAGCAAAAAATTGTTGTTTAGCACAATGTCCATAAATTCAATGATCAAGCTAATGATACTGCTACTTAAATTAGTTTCAGTCGCTATCATCTGTGAAAACCATTCCATGCCCTGCTGATGGGGGATACTCGGAAAAAGTTCAACAATATCCACTGTTGCCATCAGGTAACTAGAATTATTCAAATCAGAGGGTATGTTGCTTAAAAATTCCCAAGAGTCCTTACAGACATGTGGTAAAGAAGATGTGTATTCCTTCAAATGCTGATCAATGAATATACTTAATGGTTCTGTTGTGCTACCTGCTCCTGCAACTATAGGCCTGAATTTGAGTGGGTCCAGGCCTTTGTGCACCTTGGGTATTCCAAACAAGGAGGGGGTTCTAGGTTTCGGTACTAATAAGTAGTTGTATAATTTTTCATCTATACAACCCTGCATTAAATGGTCATATAGGCCATACTTTATGTTGTCAATTGAAGTATTTAGCTCATTTTGAGATACTGACTCATAAGTTTCAGTATTTTGTACCAAACTTTTTAAATAATTCTCATAATCATGCTGGAACATGAGTACAATACCCCCTCCCTTGTCTGGTTTCATTACTCTTATGCGCCTTGTCCTGATGTCATTCATAATTTCCTCAAATACATGTGGGAAGTTGGTGGAAGACGATCGTTTGTTGTCCCTGAGGTTTTCCCTCCAAATCCTTTCTACCATTTCTTCAAATATTTTTAACGAAGGATGTGTAGGTGGATTGAAGGTACTACTTCTCGTCAAGGGAGTTTTTATGTGTGGCTGATTATTAAAAAATAAATTTAAATTGAGGTTTCTGATAAAAGTTTTAAGCTCTATCAAAAGATTGGGGAGGTGACTCTGCTTACTGGGAACAAATTGCAAGCCCTTAGTGAATAAGTCAAAATGCTTAACAGAAATAGGTAAATCAGTATAATTATAAATATAAAAGTTGTTTTTGCTAAAAATTCTACAACCATGCTTTTCTTCCTCTCTTATGTGCCAGGGGGTGTTTGAATTAATGTTGGAACCATTGTTCATTTGCGCCCCCTCCCCCAAGTCCGTTGTTGATGATGACCCGTAGTTCCCCCTGGTTTCCCCTGGGGCAATTGAAAACCCTGCTGCTGATTGTATCCCTCCCTTCTTGCCAAACACTCACTTCTTCTCGGGGGGTCATAACTATTCATTTCTTCATCTTGGTTGTAATTATTAAATACATTAAAATTATTGTTGAAATTACTGCTGTAATTACTGTTGTAGTTGTTCGGGTCATTTCTTTCATGTTGTTCAGCTTCCACCCCTCTCCCTTTGAAATGTGTGGGATATGCCATACATTGCTTATATTCATTCAGGTCCCTATCCAGTTTTTTAGCCTTTCTTTCCAATACTTTAAAACAATGCATGTCAACTTCAGTAAAAGTGTCATCATACTTTTTCTTACATCCTATAAATTTTTCATTATCAGTAATAGATTCATCCAACTTAGTCAGTTCATTCAAAATACAGTTAGATTTGCATTTGTAATCATCAATCATCATTTGTAACATTTCCAAGCCCGTTTTATTGAACAATTCTACCAGTCTTTGATAAAGTTCAGAGCCCCTGTGTGCGTTGTTTGGAAAACGGTAACAACGCAAACCTTTAGGGATTCTCTCCACTCTGATACATTCTTTTAAATAATTGATCTCCATTTGAGTGTTTCTGTACGCATACAGCTTAGTTTTAAACACTTCAAGTTTACTGTCCAACTGTTCAAAATTAGTATCAACAGTACCTGTTTTTAATTGCGGCTCCTGTTCAGCCCATGCTCTAAAATTGAATCCATCAGTGTTTCTGTTCCGGTCATGTTCATTCAAATCAGTGCAACTGCCAGACCGAGACGAACCCGCCAAGTTGCTTGTAGTTCCTTTTTCCTTGCCTGCAGATACGCCCTTCGGCTCCTTCTGCCTTTCCCGTCTATGAGGAACCTCCATGGCTTGCTGCTGGTTACATGGAATGGAGTCTTTATCCCCGTTTATGGTTAATAGCGACTGGTTTAGTTGTGTCAATAATGTGAGTACCTGATTGAATTCGCGCCTAGTAACTGGCGCATCTTCCGGCTCCTGCTGCAGTAGAAGAGGTGTGCACTCAAACCCCGGATCCGGTTGGCCCTCCGCCATTCTTTACTACCATAAATACTTATGTGGAGGAGAAAAGGAGAAAAGAGCGGGCTGTGGCATTGTGAATTCTTATTACCATAACTATTGATGTGGTGAAGAAAAGTGGAGAGGGAGCAGGAAGTAGCACGGTGAATATTTATTACTGTCAAAGGAAAAAACAACTTCAAAAAGATCAATACACGGTAGGCTCAGGTTAAGGCACTTTAATCTTGCAGCAAGGAGACAAAAACATGCTAATACAGAGTTTGTCTAACTAAAATCAGGAAGTGAAACCATCTTTATACATTATCTAACAAGACATTGCCTACCAAGCTGACGTAACAGATCACAAGTTTTAGCATCATTACTTCATAGAAGCTGTTTGTCCATGATTTTCTGCTTGCACTACCAATTTTATGAAAAACTTCCAAAGAAAAACAACGTGGCCTTGATGACCACCGGTTAGATACAACTTTCCTCTATGCAATGTTACCATTCAAGGTACTATGGCTAATTTGAGCACAAAGCAAGTATAGATTATAGTCCATTTCTTTAAACAGTCTTTTGTCTGACTTTATCTTTTCCCTCTGCAGCTGTGGATGTTCTCATGACACGAACAGAGCTGATTGTTCAAAATCATAACATTATAGAAAACAGTATTGTTCCATTTATTACTTCCTGACATAGCAGATAATCACCTGCTTCTCAGTACATTTCCAAAAGGCATAAGCATGAATTTTGCTGTGCTAGCAAATACCAGGTCAGAGGGCATATTGCAAGTTTCAGAAAGCATACTGCAGTTTCAAAAACATCTTTTAGTCTCATATAAAACTAAGCTGTATATAAAATAGAATGAAAAACGTGTTAACTCTTTTAGCTTCTAATTAGCACTAAGCACACATATTAATACATATTTTCTGACATTTCACCCCTGTTAATACTTTTTATTCTATTTTCAAAAGCATAAACAGTTTGTTTCTTCTCCTAACCTCTTCCATTTAGGATTTGCAGTTAAGAGAGTCATTTAGTTTAGACTTATGAAAGCATTTCACTTTTCAACAACTCTTCAATTTCAGTACTTTGATACAAAGTCTCAGAAACTGACATGTCTATAAAATCTTTGATTATTTTTTTATGCAGGGAATACCACAACAAATGCATGCTCCTAATAGGAGTAATCCCACACAAATGGCAATCAGGATGTTCATTAGGATGGAACCCCACCCCCCAAACAAATTCTGGACAAAGTCTGTCAGAGGGTTTGGGCCTGGTTTGGTCATGGTCGACACTTGCAGGATCACCTCAAGATGATCGTTTATCTCGTATTGATTGTCTGGAATGTACGAACAGCATTCTTCTTTGATTAAAGCGCACGTACCACCTCTCGCCGCTAGGGTGAAGTCGAGAGCCATGCGGATTTGAAGCACCACAGTTCTCATAGCGTTTAGTTCATCAGTCACTAATTTGAGAGCAGAAAAAGTTGCATTGCTCATAATTTCGAGAAGTTTGGACAGTTTTCTCAGCTCCCAAATCGATTTTACTGCGCCATATGCAGGGGCTATGCCTGCCCATGATATAATAGTGTCACTCAAGTCCATGTGCATTAGTTTATCTTTGTTTTTTATGGAATTATGGTTTCTCCATCCTGCTTCGATTAGTCCCATTGGATTCTCAGGTCTCCTGATTGGATTTCCAGGTTTATTGCTGACCTCTCTGACGTTTCGAGTTTTCCCTCGAGGCAAAGCTGCAGTGTGTCGTATGGCCAGAAACAGATAACCCAAAAAAACAACTGCCGGACCATTTCTCAGGTAGCCATTTGTATGTCTTTTTCCCACAAACAAAATAACAATTTTCTACTTTAGTATTGATATATGCTTGCCCTGCATGAAACATTTTCTTATCAATGATAGAAAGTTGCTTCAAAAGAACAGGATTATGCTGTATTTCACTAACAGTTTTTTGCATTTTCTCAAGATATGAGTCATAGTTTGCATCACAAATAGTTTTGGCCTTATTAGCCTTAATATAACATTTATAAGAAACAGTCACATTGCAATTGCTCCAACCCACCTGAACAGTGTCATTTTTATAAAAGCACACAATTCCCTTTTGTGTAACAGGTAGGTACAATGCTATTTTGTCTTGTGATTTTACAGGTGTAGTATCAAAGATCAAATTTTCCCAGGTCTCATTGACCCCTAGGGGGACAGCAGTCATTAATAATCCCCCGTATGCGGTTGGTATAGCTGTGCAAATCCAGCAGTTCGAAACATTAAAAGTTTCAGCATACACATATTTAATTGCCTGGTAAGTGTTAAAGTTTGGATGCCAGTCTATGAGTAATGCATCACGTTTATTCAGTTCAACTCGTGTGGCTGAAAAAAGGAAAGGCCACAGCAAAAAGATCATTGTTACCAGTATAGCTAACAGGATGATCATGCAATTTTTCTGAGGCTGTTCTGCATCCCTGTTTACTCTATACCTGGTCATTGTTCTTGTTGCATAACAGTAACAAGGTTTTTGTCCAGTTCAAAGTTCTTGACCAGTTTGCAGTGTGTCAAATGGATCCAGGATGCATGTTCAGCTATCTTGACTGCAGTGGGTGTTGCCAGCAAAATTTGAAATGGTCCTTCCCACTTCGGGGAGCTCCAGTTCTTTTTCTTCACGACCTTCACCCAGACCCACGACCCTGGTTGTACTACTGCTTCCGATGGTCTGGTCTGTTCTTTATCTGAAACAGAATTTAACTGCAACAGTTGTTTATTATTCAAAAGTTTCCTCATATACCCTGCAAGTGAACTGTCGGCCTCCTGATCTGCAGGCAGGAGAGGTTTCCACTGAGGTACATAATATGCCCTCCCGAACAACATTTCAAAAGGAGTTAACCCCTTTGCATTTGGAACAGTTCTCATACTCAACAGTGCCAGAGGCAAACAGTGCACCCAATTATTTTGAGTCTCTGTTATTATTTTCCTAAGCTTACCCTTCAAAACCCCATTGTGCCTCTCTACTAATCCTGCAAATTGTGGATGATATGCGCAATGTTTTTTTAAAGAAATTCCTTAAAATCGGCTCAGCTGCTGTATAGTTTGATTTACAAAGTGTGTGCCATTGTCACTGTATGCCAAATCTAGGAATAATTTCTTTAATGAGTATTTTCGCAACAGTAGCTGCGTCTGAATTTTTGATCGGAAAAGCTTCCACCCATTTGGAGAACATATCTATAATGACAAGACAGTACTTTTTATTTTCGCATTTGTTCAATTCTATGAAATCCATACAAATAGTGTGGAACGGGTATGGTGGTGTAGGGAAACTTCCTTGCTTAGGCTTCAACGCCCCTTGTGCATGATGTTTATTACAAACATGACATGCTGCACAAAAATTTTTAGTGTAATTTGTAAATCCATACGTTGTAAACACTCGATTCACTAACTATCCCCCCTGTCGAGACATGGCACTGCCCATGGCTCAACAAAGCTGCATATCTAAACAAGTTAGACGGCAAAATCGGTTTTCCTTCCTTGGAGATGTACAGCCCTTTCTCAAGAATTGCTCCTCGTTTTACCCATTTCTGTTTCTCTACTTTCATAGTAAGTGTCTGCATTGTTTTTAACATTTTTAAATTTAAAATCTCAAATGGTTGTAATTCCTCACGCAAAAAAAAAATACTTCTGAAGCTGTAGCTGCCTGCTTTGCAGCTGTGTCAGCTCTCGCATTACCTTTTGAAATCCTATCCTGTTGCTTGGTATGAGCTACGCATTTGCAAATAGCTACTTTTTGAGGTAACTGAATAGATTCTAACAAATCTAAAAACAAGCTGTGCATGATTAATCGGTTTGCCAGTAGATGTTATCATTCCTCTATTCTTCCACTGTTGCGCAAAAACATGTAAAGTAGAAAAAGTGTACTGGCTATCAGTAAAAATGTTTACACATTTACCCTTTGCTAAGGTACATGCCCGTGTCAAGGCAATCAATTCTGCAGCTTGTGCAGATAAGTTGTGTGGTAAAGACTTTGCTTCTAAAATCTCAGTATCAGAAACTACTACATACCCTACTAGATTCTTCCCTGCAGGACCCCTTCTACATGAGCCGTCCACGTAGTATGTCACCTCGGCATCATCCAAGGGAACATCCGTACGATCTTTTCTAGGTAGTGTCTTTTGCTCAATCTCCTGCAGGCAGCAGTGTGGTGTGCCATCTGCAGGGGTTGGGAGCAAGGTTGACGGATTCAAAGTTGTGCATCGTTCAATTGTCATATGAGGTTGGCTCAACAGTATAGTCATACAGGAAAGATGTCTAGCAGGAGAAAGATATGCTACTTTTTCTTGCAGTAAAATAATCGTGACTGCATGAGGCACTCTCAATGTGAGAGGGTGGAACAACACTACTGAGGCCGAAGCCTGTACTGCCATTGTGGCTGCAACTACTGCTTGTACACAGTGGGGCAGGGATCGCGCCACTGGATCTAGCTGTGATGAATAGTAAGATATGGGGCATTGCTTGTCCCCATGTTGCCGTGTTAACACTGATGTCATATAGCCTTGCTTAGAATTTACAGTTTGGAAAAAACGTTTATGATAGTTTGGTAATCCTAAAACTAATGAAGATGCTATCAATTGCTTCAGTTTGCAAAAAGCTGACTCTGCTTCTGGTGTCCATTGTAATAAATCTTGTGCTGCCATAGGCTTCTCGTATATCAAGTTGGTCAGTGGAGCGGACTCCAAGGCATAGTTTGGAATCCAACTCCGACAAAAATTAGTCGTACCTAGGAAGGACATAATTTCCTTCTTGATAGTCGGTTTGGGTGCTTGTAAGGTTGCTATTTTCCTATCTTCATCTAATATTCTGCATTCTTTGGATATTACATATCCCAGGTATTTAACCTGCTTTTTCCAAAGTTGCAATTTGTTTTTGTTTACTTTGTGTCCTTGAATGGCTAAGAATTGTAGTAATGCTATGGTATCTTCTCTGCATTCTTGCTGGGTGGGGGCTGCCAGCAGAATGTCGTCTACATAAAGTAAAATCTGGCTGCCTCTCGGTGGGATAAATCCCGCCAAGTTACTTGCCATTTCCTGTGCGAATATTGTTGGGCTTTCACAATATCCCTGTGGTAGTCACGTGTACGTGTACCTTTTCCCCTGAAATGTAAATGCAAACCAATGTTGGCTGTCAGGGTGTATCGGTATTGAGAAAAACGCATTGCTAATATCTACCACAGAAAAATACTTCTGTTGAGGCTTTAAATCATTCAATAAAGTGTGTGGATCTGGCACTGTAGGTGCTTTAGGTATTACTGCGTTGTTTACAGCTTGTAAATCTTGGACCATACGCCATTCTCCATTTGCTTTTCTAACAGGAAATAAGGGTGTGTTACATGGTGAATCGGGAGATTCTACCAGTACTCCTTCCTTAAGTAAAGCTTCTATTATAGGTGTGATTCCTACTTCTGCATCTTTTCTTAAGGGATGCTGTCTCTTTTGTGGTCTAAATGCTGACTTTGGCGTGATTGTAACTGGTCCTGCTGTACGGATAAGTCCTACATCTGATTTCCCTGTTGACCAGAGAGTTTCTGGTATGCTTCATAAGGCTTTTTCTTCCTCTTCTAATAAGAGTGCTAATCAGCTGTCCTCGCTAGACTGCAAGTGCACAGCTGGGTGTGTCTGTGTTATCCAATTTAACTTCTGTTTCTGTACTCCCTGTTCAGATAGTTCCAATTCTGTCTGTTTTTCCCACCTTGTGACTTTTTCTCCTAGGTCTGCCCACTTCACATTCTTGTCCTTGGTCAAATTAACATGTGGTAGTTGATTAGATTTATAAAGTGCAAAGAATTCCTGGGGCAATGAACAGCTAACTACTCTGTTCCCTTCTGTGTCCCAGTACAGATTACGCAACACTAATCTGTTTGCACGATTTTTAAACAGTTCTTGCTCATATTCCCTATCTGGTCCTGGTGTGTTGCAATAATACAGAGTACAGTGCAACAAATGCTGTTTATCAGTGTCAAGGGAGGGGGAGTTACTGATGGCTACGTTCATCAGTTCTTCGGTTATTGCCCCTGGACTAGTTGTAACCAAGTCCTGGCAGTACCAGTAAAATATTTCACCCTCCGATCGCACTACAAAAGTATCCATTTGTCACTGTGCTTCCATACCCTGCATAGTTGGAACTACTGCTATGCCAAAAATCTGCATAAGGTCTCTACCCAAAAGGTTTACTGGGCACTTTGCAGAAACAACAATTTTGCTTTTCTGGGTCATCCCTGAAACAGGGTCAGTTATTGCTATGTTATGGGAGAGTGGATCCCGATACAGCTGCCCATTAGCTGCTTTCACTAATATGTAATCAAGTGATTCTGAATTTTCTGGTAGTTTGGAAGGATGTATCAGGGTCCGTGATGCCCCTGAGTCACACAGAAATTTAACTTCCCTCCCCTCTACCAGAAGTGTAACTTCTGGTTTTGTGTCTGCTAAGTAGAGCTCCAGGCTCAATAATGCTAAGTCCAAAATTTCATTTTCTTCACTGTCTGTGATTTCTTGTACATCCTCTATTTCTTCTATCACATCCTCTGTTCCCTCTATCACATTCACATTTGTCTTTTCTTGGTTATTTCTTTCTAGTGATTCCTGACTACCATATAGTCAGTCCTCACCCTCCTTATCTTCCGTGGCTACCTTCTTATTTTGCTTGCAATCCCTTGCCAAATGTCCCTTTTTCCTGCATTTAAAACATTCACCCCTTTTCTTTCTCTCTTCAAACTCTTCTGATCGCTTATCAGATTGTTTGTTTCCCTGGGCATTTTTCTTGCCCTTCTTCCCGGACTGTACTACAAAGAATTCTGCTCTGTCTTCTACTGCAAATACTTGGGTTTTCTTTTTCTTTCTGTTATTAAAATGGCTTTCGGCATGTCTTGCATATTCAAGTAATGACTGTAATTTACTTGTATGGTGATCTACCATGTGCTTTGTAATAAAACTACTGATGGGTGCAATACTACCTTTCGAAAATGCATTCTTTAGTTGCTGCTCATATGGGGAATCATGTGTTGGGTCTTCAGGTACCTGCATTCCACAATGGTTATTAAAACATTCTAATAATCTAGCAAAATATCTATCAACAGTTTCACCTTCTTGTTGGATGCATTGATTTATGCAAGTCCAGTCTGCCCTAGGATTCCATTTCTCAGAGATTCGGTCTGTCAGACCTTTCACTCTGTTATCCAGCTCTGCGTTGCTATGTGGGAGTGGCTTATGTTCTGCGTCACGGGGATTCCAGTTGCCACTGATCATGTGCCAATCTGGACCTACGATTTGTCTGACTACTTTTTCTACTTCTTCCCCGTAACTTAACCTCATGCCCTGCAAATCTTCTAAGAATTTTCTAAAATTTACTTTTGGATGGGGAATTCCCTCTGTGGTTTTCCGGATGTCTTCCGGTGTCCACGGTCTATATACTAGGATAGTTGAGTCCTGCCCTTCCTGTCCTGCCTGAGGGTTTGGTACTTCTATGAGCGGACATATCTCTTCTTCGCTCATAGCTCGTGAATTTCCATTTATTTGATACAATTCCATATCCCCTCTTGTTTTACGTGTTCGAGACCTAATCTCGACAGGATCTCTGACAAAAGGTTTTGGTTTCGCAGGTACAGTTGGGTATAGCGGAGGTGGATCAGCTTGTCCACTTGCTTCATATTCTAGTAAGGGAAGCGGAGGGGGTGGAGGGGCCAGTGCTATTACCAAGTTATTGTCCTCTTTATCTAAAAACATTGCTTTTGATTTATTACTCTTTTGCTCCCTGCGGTTTGCTTCCTCAAGCCACCTGTGTGCCTGGGGAATGCCTAATTGGCGTTGCTTTTCGACCTGACCTTTTGCATCAGTTTTGGGCTGTTTGACAAGTTTAATAAGTGAAGATTTTTCTAGTTTGCCATCAAATTCATATTTATTAACCCATTTTGTATAGTACCTAACATTGTCGGCACACTGTAATTGCATATATTTTGCGTCTTCAGTTAATGGCGGATCTCAGGATCTTTTTGTGCACTTATTTCCCATGTTGTCCTAACTTAGTTAAAAAATGTTACGTAACACTTCTTATCACGTGGTACCACGATTTCTCTTTTTTCACAGTTTATCTAGAATAACTGCCTACCTATTTTGTTTCCCTGATTTATAAGACAGCAATCTTTTTTGTCCCTGATCTGTATGACACAAATCTCCCTGACAAAAACAAATACTGTAACAAGTCCCTGATCTAAAACAGAAAAAAATGTAAATTCCTCCTTTCCTGAGCCTCCGTGATTGACCATCTCACTGGAACCATTGACTCGTCCTCCAATCGCAGATCAGAAACAGTGGCTGGCCTCTTTTGAACGACAATTTAGTCAGAGGTCTTTCAAAGCAGAAGAACCGATGTGGTCTCTTCCCCATATGGTTTCATGTCACCGGGCCCATATGACCTGAGTTAGAGCGAGAGTTTCTGGCTCGAAGGACCAAATTCTGTCAAAGGAAAAAACAACTTCAAAAAGATCAATACACAGTAGGTTCAGGTTAAGGCACTTTAATCTTGCAGCAAGGAGACAAAAACATGCTAATACAGAGTTTGTCTAACTAAAATCAGGAAGTGAAACCATCTTTATACATTATATAACAAGACATTGCCTACCAAGCTGATGTAACAGATCACAAGTTTTAGCATCATTACTTCATAGCAGCTGTTTGTCCATGATTTTCTGCTTGCACTACCAATTTTATGAAAAACTTCCCAAGAAAAACAACGTGGCCTTGATGACCACCGGTTAGATACAACTTTCCTCTATGCAATGTTACCATTCAAGGTACTATGGCTAATTTGAGCACAAAGCAAGTATAGATTATAGTCCATTTCTTTAAACAGTCTTTTGTCTGACTTTATCTTTTCCCTCTGCAGCTGTGCATGTTCTCATGACACGAACAGAGCTGATTGTTCAAAATCATAACATTATAGAAAACAGTATTGTTCCATTTATTACTTCCTGACATAGCAGATAATCACCTGCTTCTCAGTACATTTCCAAAAGGTATAAGCATGAATTTTGCTGTGCTAGCAAATACCAGGTCAGAGGGCATCTTGCAAGTTTCAGAAAGCATACTGCAGTTTCAAAAACATCTTTTAGTCTCATATAAAACTAAGCTGTATATAAAATAGAATGAAAAACGTGTTAACTCTTTTAGCTTCTAATTAGCACTAAGCACACATATTAACACATATTTTTCTGACAATTACTATAAATACTGATGGGGTACAGAAAAGGAGAGAGGGTGAGCAGTGGCTTGGTGATTACTTACTGCCATAAATATTGATATAGTGCAGAAAAGGAGACAAGAGCAGGAGTGGCATAGTGAATACTTACTACCATAAATACTAGTGTGGTGCAGTAAAGGAGAGAGAGAGCGGGCCATGGTATGGTCAATTCTTACTGTCATAAATATTGATGTGGTGAAGAAAAGTGGACAAGAGCTAGAAGTGGTATGAGAATACTTACTACCATGAATACTGATGTGGTGCAGAAAAGGAGAGAGAGTGAGACGGGCAGTGACATGGTGAATATTTTTTACCATAAATACTGATATGGTACAGAAAATGAGAGAGAGAGAGAGCTTGCAGTATCATGGTAAATACTTACTACCATAAACACGGATGTGGTACAGATATTGGGACAGAGAATAGGCAGTGGAATGGTGAATACTTATCACCATGAATACTGATGTGGTGCAAAAAAGGGGAGAGAGTGAGAGAGAGAGAATACAGTAGCATAGTCAATACTTATGACCATAAATGGTGATGTGGTGCAGGAAACTGGAGACACAGCGGGCAGTGACATGGTGAGTCCTTTCTACCGCAAATACTGCTGGTAGGCAGAAGACCGGATAAGACCAGGCAGTGACATGGTGAATACCTACCACCATGAATACTGATGTGGGGCACAAAATGGGAGAGAGGGAGTGGACAGTGGCATGGTCAGTACTTATGACCATAAATGCTGATGTGGTGTAGAAAACTGGAGCGTCAGCTAGCAGTGGCATGGTGAATACATTCTACCATAAATACTGATGTGGTGCAGAAAAGGGGACAGAGAGAGAGAGAGAGAGAGAGAGAGAGTGAGCAGGCAGTGTCATGGTGAATACTTACTATCATAAACAGTGATATGTTACAGAAAATGTGCTAGAGAGCAGGCAGTGGCATTGTGAATACTTACCACCTTGGGTACTGAGTGGTGCAGGAAATGGGAGATAGGGCAAGCAGTGCCATGGTGAATACTTTCTACCAGATTTACTTATGTGGTATTGAAAATGAGAGACAGAGCACAGGCAGTGGCAAGGTGAATACGTACTACCATAAAAACGTATGTGGTTCAGAAAATGGGACAGACAGTGGGAATGGCATGGTGAATATTTACTGCCATAAATACTGATGTGATGGAGAAAAGAGGACAACAGAGAGCTGTGGCTTTGTGAATTCTTATTAAGAAAAATATTGATGTGGTGCAGAAAAGGAGAGAGAGAGAGAGAGAAAGAGAGCAGACAGTGATGTGGTGAATACTTACTGACATAACTATAAATGTGTCAAAGAAAAGGGGACAATAACTGACAGTTTCAAGGGGAATACTTACTACCATAAATACTGATGTGGTGCAGAAAAAGGGGAGAAGAGGAGACAGTGTATGGTAAATAATTGCTACCATAAATACTGCTGTGGTACAGAAAAGGGTAGAAGAGCCTGTAGTGGAATGGTAAAAACTTATCACCATAAATACAGATGTGGTGCATACAAGGGTAGAGAGAGCAGGCAGTGCCATGGTGAATATTTACTACCATAAATATTGATGTGGTGGAGAAAAAGGAACAAGAGTAGGCAGTGGCATGGTGAATTTTTTATTACCATAAATACTGATGTGGTGTTGAAAAGTGGTGAGACAGCTGGCAGTGGCATGGTGAATACTTACTACCATGAACACTGATGTGGTGCAAAAAAGGGGAGAGAGAGAGAGTGGGTAGTGGCAAGGTGAATACTTACTACTATAAATATTGATGTGAAGCAATAAAGGGGACAAGAGGAGCCAGTGGCATTTTGAATTCTTATTACCATAAATATTAATGTGGTGGAGAACAGGGGAGAGAGAGAACAGGCAATGACATTGTGAATACTTACTACCATAAATACTGATGTGGTGCAGAAAAGGGGACACATAGTGGGGAGTGGCATGGTGAATACTTACTACCATAAACACTGATGAAGAACAGAAAAGGAGGGACAGTTGGCAGTGACATGGGAAAAACTTATTACCGTGAATACTGATGTGGTGCAGATAAGGGGAGAGATAGGAAGAGACTAAAGTGGCATGGTGAATACTTACTACCCTAAATAATGTCATGGTGCATTAAAGGGGAAAGACAGTGGGCAGTTTCATGGTGTATACTTACTTCTATAAATACTGATGTGGCGAAGAAAAGGGGAGAGAGTGGGCAGTGACATGTAGAATACTTACTATCATGAATACTGATGTGGTGCAGAAAAAAGGAGAGAGAGTAGGCAGTGGCATGGTGAATGCTTATTACCATAAATATTGATGTGGTGGAGAAAAGGGGAAAAGAGTGAGAAGTGGTATGGTGAATTCTTATTACCATAAATACTGATGTGGTGTTGCAAAGGCAGTGGAGTGCAGAATACATACTACCATGAATACTGATGCAGTGAAGAAAAGGGAAGAGAGAGGGGGCAGTGGAATGGTGAATACTTACTATCATGAATAATGCTGTGCTGCAGAAAAGGTGTGAGAGAGAAAGCTTGCTGTGGCATGGTGAATAATTACTAGTATAAATATTGATCTGGTGCAGTAAAAGGAACAAGAGTGCCATTTTGTATTCTTATTACCATAAACAATACTGTGGTACAGAAAAGGGGAGAGAAAGAATATGCAATGACATAGTGAATATTTACTACCATAAATACTGATGTGGTATAGAAAAGGGGACAGATAGTGGGGAGTGGCTTGGTCAATACTTACTGCCATGAATATTGTTGTGGTGCAGGAAAGGGGGCAAGAGTGAGAGTGGTATGGTGAATACTTACTACAATAAATACTAGTCTGGCACAGTACAGGGAAGAGCAAGAGTGCGGGCAGTGGTATGGTGAATACTTACTGACGTAAATATTGTTGTGGTGCAGAAAAGGGAAGAGGGAGTGGCAGTGCCTTGGGGAACACTTACTGCAATAAATATTGATGTGGTGCAGAAAAGGGATCAAGAGCTTGCAGTGGCCTGGGGAATACTGACTTCCATTAATACTAATGTGTTGCAGAATAGGGGAGAAGAGCAGGTAGTGGCATGGTGAATACATACTACCATAAATACTGATGTGGTAAAGAAAAGGGGCGAGAGAAAGCAGGTAGTGGCATGGTGAATACTTACTACCATATATACTGATGTGGTGCAGAAAAGGGAAGAGAGAGATGGAAGAGGCATGATAAATACTTACCAGCATGAATACTGATGTGGTGCAGAAAAGGGGAGAGAGAGAATGAGCAGTGGAATGGTGAATACTTGCTACCATAAATACTGAGTGGTACAGAAAAGGGGAGAGAGAGGGAGGGCAGAGGGGTGGTGAATACTTAGCATAAATACTGATGTGGTGCAGAAAAGGGGAGAGAGAGCATGCAGTGGAATGGTGAATATGTACTACCATAAATACTGATGTGGCACAGAAAAAGGAATAGTGTGCAGGCAGTGGCATGGTGGATACTTAATACCATAAATAATGATGTGGTGAAGAAAAGGAGAGAGATCAGGCAATGGAATGGTAAATACTTACTACAATAAATACTAATGGTGCAGAAAATAGGACAGACAGTGGGCATGGTGAACACTTATTACCATAAATATTGATGTGATAGAGAAAAGGGGATAAGAGTGGGCAGTGCAGTATGAATTATTATTATCATACCTACTGATGTGCTATAGAACAGAGGAGAGGGAGTGGGCAGTGGTATGGTGAATATTTATCACCATAAATTGTGATGTGGTACAGAAAAAGAGAGAGAAAGTGGGCCATGGCTTGTACTTACTGCCATAAATACTGATGTGTTGCAGAAAAAGGGACAAGAGCAATAGTGGAATGGTGAATACTTACTACCATAAATACTAGTGGGTGTATTGTTGGGGACAGTGAGAGCGGTCAGTGCTATGGCAAATACTTACTACCATAAATATTGATGTGGTGCAGAAAATGGAAGAGGGAGTGGCAGTGGCCTAGAGAGAGAGAGAGAGAGAGAGAGAGAGAGAGAGAGAGAGAGAGAGAAAGAGAGAGAGAGAAAGAGAGAGACAGAGAACATGCGGTATCATGGTGAATACTTACTACCATAAACATTGATATGGTACAGAAATAAAAAGAGAGAACAGGCAGTGGAATGGTGAATACTTACCACCATAAATACTGATGTGGTGCAGAAAGGGGAGAGAGAGCGAGAGAGAGAGAGAGAGAGAGGGAGGGAGAGAGAGAGAGAATGAACATGCAGTATTATGGTGAGTACTTACTACCATAAACATTGATGTGATACAGAAAT
This sequence comes from Protopterus annectens, assembly GCF_019279795.1. Lineage (NCBI taxonomy): Eukaryota > Metazoa > Chordata > Ceratodontiformes > Protopteridae > Protopterus > Protopterus annectens. The sequence continues at coordinate 1,486,169,845 of NC_056744.1, read as the reverse complement.
AGAGAGATAGAACAGGGGAGAGAGAAAACAGGCAATGACATGGTGAATACTTACTACCATAAATACTGATGTGGTGCAAAAAAGGGGACACATAGTAGGGAGCGGCATGGTGAATACTTACTACCATAAGCACTGATGAGGAACAGAAAAGTGGAGAGAGAGTGGGCAGTGACATAGGGAAAACGTATTACCATGACTACTGATGTGGTGCAGACAAGAGGAGAGAGAGCGGGCAGTGGCATGGTGAATACTTATTACCATAAATATTGATATGGTGGAGAAAAGGGGAAAAGAGTGGGAAGGGGTTTGGTGAATTCTTATTATTATAAATACTGATATGGTGTTGCAAAGGCAGTGGAGTGCAGAATACATACTACCATGAATACTGATGCAGTGCAGAAAAGGGAAGAGAGAGGGCAGTGGAATGGTAAATACTTACTATCATGAATACTGTTGTGGTGCAGAAAAAGGGGGAGAGAGAAAGCAGGCTGGGGCATGGTGAATAATTACTAGTATAAGTATTAATGTGGTGAAGTAAAGGGAACAAGAGCGAGCAGTGCCAATTTGTATTCCTATTACCATAAATAATATTGTGGTACAGAAAAGGGGAGAGAGAATAGGCAATGACATATTGAATACTTACTACCATAAATACTGATGTGGTGCAGAAAAGGGAACAAGAACTTGCTGTGGCCTAGGGAATACTGACTGCCGTAAATACTAATGTGCTGCAGAATAGGGGAGAAGAGCAGGCACTGGCATGGTGAATACATACTACTATAACTACTGATGTGGTACAGAAAAGGGATGAGAGAAAATAGGTAGTGGCATGGTGAATACGTACTACCATAAATACTGATGTGGTGCAGAAAAGGGGAGAGAGAGAGATGGAAGAGGCATGGTGAATACTTATCAGCATAAATACTAATGTGGTGCAGAAAAGGGGAGAGAGAGAGAGAGCAGTGGAATGGTGAATACTTGCTACCATAAATACTGATGTGGTACAGAAAAGGGGAGAGAGAGAGAGAAAGAGAGAGAGAGAAGGCATAGGTGTGGTGAATACTTAACAGCATTAATACTGATGTGGTGCAGAAAGGGGAGAGAGAGTATGCAGTCTAATGGTGAATACATACTACCATAAATACTGATGTGGCATAGAAAAGGGAAAAGAGTGCTATAGATTTGATCTGGGACACTCCCTCAGTCCCATCTCTTTAACACATTCTACCTAATAAACTCTTTCTGCACTTTCTTTTAGTCTTTTTTAATTTAATTGCATTTTTTAAACTGTGTTTGGTCTAATATTTCTACATACTCAAGTGTGCTAGCTTGCTGCATGTGAATTGTTTTTACTACTGTTTTTGCTACTTTTCTATAAAAAAAAAAAAAAACTGTAAGCCTGTTTCCTACCTTTCCTGTAACTAGTGTTCCAGATACAGATTTGCTGTATCCAGGACTGTATGTAAGCTTCTGAGCCCCCCAAGCCTTTCTGTGTTGGAAGGAAGCCTTCTAGCTTATCAGTGGGAGTTGTAAGCACTAGAAAACCTGTCTACCACATAATGAGTGGTTCTGGCCCAGAAATTGTAGTTATTGGCCGTTTGGGCAATCTCTTACATCTCCCTCAACTTTCTGATTTGAAAGCCTGCATTTGCACTTGTTTCTGTCCTGTAACTCGTCTAGTGCAGCTACAGATTCTTAGTTTTAGCACTTAAATTTGCTTATTCATGCTCAGCACTTGTTCAGAACTTGTAAGCACTAAATAAGCTACTAGTTACTATAGCACTCGATCTTCCTCATTACCTAGAGGAAAACAGTTTATGTACTTACTTTTCTCTCTTGCTTAGAGAAAAACATCTCTTGTACTCACTATCCTCACTTATCTAGAGGAAAATAATTTTTTATTCAGACATGTCCAAGGGTCAGCTCCCAGTGTTCTCTCCTGTCTATCTGATGAATCTGGGCATCTTGAGGCAATGTAGAAATTGCCTCATGTACACAGACAACCCTTTCCTTCTGCCATCCAACACTACAACCTGTGAGAGATGCACTTATCTAGCCAAACTGGAGGTAAAGCTCTATCCAACCAAGACTGAACTTGACAGTCATGAGGAGAAGGTAAACATTTGCACCACACCACACTCATCACATAGTCTCACTAAATCTACACCACCAAAACATAGTAACATAAAAACATTTGCGGTGGCTCTCAATAATAATCTGTCTAAGCAACAGAGACATCCAAAGCAGAAATGCAAGCAACCTCTATCCCCCAACACAACCCAAATGACACATGGCCCACAGACTTAGTGTGCCACTCAACCACAGCCAATAAGGCAAAACAATGTACCCAACACCCTAGACATGGGTGACTCTATAGTCAGGCACACTGATGTTCCACTCACCAAGCTAATCAAGGCGAAGGTTACTGTCAGCTGCTTGTCAGGTGCCAGGATCCACCACATAGCCCACGCACTCAGGTCACTCCACAATAAATACAAATATGACTCTGTCATTGTCCATGTTGGTGTGAATGACATGAGACATACCTCCCTGGACTACATGAAAAGAGACATGGAAGAGCTCTCTGATCTTGTAGCCCAGGCAGGTATGACCCTGGCCCTGAGTAGCATTCTACCATCGCCCCGAATGATACCGCAGTACAAGGACAAAATGATTGACTTCAACAATTGGCTAAGCTTCTGGTGTCATTCTAAGGGAATCCACTATCTGTCTGCTTGGGATGACATGGTCGACAGACCACGATGCTTTGCCACAGATGGCCTGCACCTGTCGCCCCTGGGATTCCAGATACTGGCTAAGGCTCTTGCTGCCCTTATAGTGCCTTTTTTTAGGCAAAGATCAAATAACAAATTCCCCACTATAACAGGAACAGACAACCAAAAACTGAGGGTAATGCTACTCAATGCTAGAAGTCTAAATCTCAAAATGCACTCAATCGAGGCACTCCTTAAAATGGAGAACATTGATATCTGTGCAGTGACTGAGACCTGGTTCAAGGCTAGAGACAACACCCCTGCACTACGAGGCTATAACTCATACCACACTTTTCGGCCATGTAACCTGGACCGAAACACCAATGGCGAAGGTGTATCCATATTCATTAAGGATATCCACTCCTCCAGGATAGTTGCTCAGCATAATGCAGCCGATGTTATCCAAGTGCAACTAACTCTGGGCAAAACTGAAATCCAAATTGTAGCTTGCTACAGATCCCCCACCATGCCCCAGGATTCCCACTCCTCTTTTCTTGATATACTGGAAAATATTAGGGTTCAACCAAACACCCTAATAATGGGTGACTTCAACTACCCCACCATTAACTGGGAAATCTACTCGTATACCAACTCCTTAGCTCAACGCTTTCTGGAATTCATAAACTCCAATGCCTTGGATCAACTTATCCACACCCCCACCAGGGGCAACAATATCCTAGACCTAGTCATTACCAACATGAGTGACCGGTGTTCCACACCTGAAGTCAACTCCTCATTGGTCCGATCTGACCATAAGCTAATCACTCTTGATATCCACATCCTGCCCCCCCCCCCCCCATTAAGGAAACCATGGTAAAAAATTTCTCCAAAGGCAACTTCATGCTTCTTAAGACAGACATGGTGAACTTCATGACACCCATGCAGATGGACAATACAGTTACAACTGCTGAATCCTACAGAAATGCACTCTATTAGCACTTACATGAGTGCATGGATCGTGCTATCCCAAACAGAACCAAGATGCTATCCTCCAAATAAAGGAAGCCAGTCTGGTTGTCTCCTGCCATAAACAAACTGTACAACAGATGGAAGAAACTGTTGCAAAAGAGAGTAAAATCCCATGAGTGGAGGAGCTCCCTGGTCAGCCTCAGTAAGAAGCTGAGATCCCTTATAAGATCCTCCAAAGCTACCTATGAAAACAAAATCATCACTAATTCTAAGGACAACCACAAAACATTCTATAGCTATGTCAAGAATCTCAATGGTAACACCCAGATCTGCTATGAGTTACAGCACAAAGGCACGGAAATTACAGAACCAATTGATATTGCCAACATCCTGGCAGATAGGTTCAGTGCTAACTTTACCCCCCCACCCCCACCCCCTGAAGGGCACATATCTATACAGGAAGAATGCAGAGTCCCTGTAATAACAACTACGCAGGTAAAAGCTGCACTCTCTAAAGGCAAAAACACAGCATCCATGGGACGAACTTCAGAATGAACTGGCTCCTCACTTAAGCACCATATTCAATAATAGCCTCACATCAGGCTTTGTGCCCACTGATTGGCACACAGCAACAATTATCCCACTCCACAAAGGGGGAGCCACCACTGATCCCGGGAACAATCGACCTATTAGCCTGATGAGCCTGGTCTGCAAGGCCATGGAAGGCATCATTATGGAACTCATAAACAAAGACATTGGTAACCTCCAAACTCTGGATCCCACCCAGTTCGTGTTTGTGAAAGGCAGATCATGCCTCCTGAATCTGATTGACGTCTTTGAGGCAGTCACCAAAGCCATAGATGAGGGTAAGGTGATTCACACAGCCTATCTTGACCTCGCCAAGGCTTTTGACACCACCCCCCATTCTGGAATTATAGCTAAACTCACTAAACTAGGTATAAATCCCTACATCACAAGATGGGTTGCCAACTGGCTCACTGACAGAACCCACACTGTAAAAGCTGCAGACTCCAAAACTGATCTCAAAGCAGTGACAAGTGAAGTACCACAGGGTTCCATCCTGGGACCTCTCCTGTTTGGTATCTACTTCTCTGAAGTGCAGGCTAACACAGAAGGCCTCTGGCTAATGAAGTTTGCAGAGGACTGCAAACTAGGAGCCATAGTCAAGACCCCAAATGATGTGGACATCCTACAGAAGGACCTCGCTGAGACAGATGCCTGGTGTCAGAGCCATGGCCTCAAGCTCAATGCCAAAAAGTGCAGTGTCATCCCCTTTGGTAAAAACTCTGTACCCATGAACAACTACATAGGCAGCAATCTACTTAACACTGAATATGTGATAAGAGACCTTGGGACCCAGGTGGACAGTAGTATCTCCTTTGATAGTCACATTGCAACAGTAGTCAGGAAGTACTTCTACATGGCACACCTCATCATAAAAGGGTTCTCATCCAGGAAAAAAGAGGTCATTGTTCCCCTCCACTCGACACTCATTAGACCCATTAGAGAGTACAATGCCCCTTTTGGAATGTACCTCACAAGACATCTGAAGCAGCTGGAAAGGCCACAGAAGTACCTCACAAAGAGGATTACTGGCCTCAAACAAATGCCCTACACTGACTGCCTCAAAAAACTCCAGCTTTGCTCCATAGCATATCACGTACTCCGAGGTGATCTCTGCCTAACATATAAAGCTATGTCAAACCCATAGCTATTGGACTGGCTACACCTAAAGAAATCCCACGCCCTCCAAGCTACACGGTCTAGGGACCTAAACCTTGTCACCACAATAAACAGGACATGCTGGAGGGATAGATTCCTATCCCAGAGACTTCCCATACTCTGGAACAGGCTACCCATCTATGTTAAGCAAAGTTCTTCATTAGCACTCTTCAAGAAAAATCTTGATGAGTGGATGGGAAATAGGAAATACACCCCAGGGATCACTTCTGTGTCTCTGCTCGACAGTAACACAAGAAAATAACTTTCTCTGGTGGCGTAAGCCAGGGAACCTTGTTGGCTAGGCTTATGTAGGCCCTTGGGCTGATAGCCTAGTACCTACCTATGAACCTGTGAACCTATATGAGGCAGAAAACTAGAGAGACAGTGGGCTGTGGCATTGTGAATACTTTCTACCAAAAACACTGACGTGGTAGAAGACAGGGTATAAAAGCAGGCAGTGACATGGTGAATATTTACCACCATAAATACTGGTGTGGTGCCGAAACTGGAGAGACAGTGGGCAGTGGCATGGTGAATCCCTTCTACCTTAAATACTGATGTGGTGCAGAAAAGAGTATAAGAGCGGGAAATGGCATGGTGAATACTTACTACCATAAATACTCATGTGGTGCAGAAAAGGAGAGAGAGAGAGAGTGAAACTGAATAGGCAGTGTCATGGTGAATACTTACTATCATAAACACTGATGGGGTACATAAAAGGGGAGAGAGACAGAAGGCAGAGACATGGTGAATACTTTCCACCTCGACTAGTGATACCATAAATACTGATGTGGTGCAGAAAAGGGGGCAAGAACGGTAGTGGGATGGTGAATACATACTACCATAAATACCGATGTGGTGCAGAAAAGAGGAGACTAGCAGGCAGTGGCATGGTAAATACTTTCTACCATAAATACTGATGTGGTGCAGAAAAGGAGACAGAGAGAGAGAGAGAGAGAGAGAGCAGACAGTGGCGCAGTGAATACTTACTATCATAAATACTGACATGGTACGGAAAAATGGATGCATAAAAGGAGAGAGAGAGAGAGAGAGAGAGATTTAGAGAGAGAGAGAGAGACTGAGCAGGCAGTGGAATGGTGAATGTTTACTACCAAAAATATTGCTGTGGTGCAGAAAAAGGGGGGGGGGGAGTGGGCAGTGGCACGGTGAATATTTACTACCATAAATACTGATGTGGTACAGAAAAAGGGGAGTGAGAGAGAGTGAGCATGCAGAAAACTGGAGAGGCAGTGCGCAGTGGCATGGTGAATACCTTGTACCGTAAATACTGATGTGGTAGAGAAAAGGGTACAAGGGTGGGTAATGACATAATGAATACTTACTACCATAAATACTGATGTGGTGCAAAAAAGGAGAGAGAGAGAGAGAGAGAGAGAGAGAGAGAGATTTAGAGAGAGAGAGAGAGACTGAGCAGGCAGTGGAATGGTGGAATGGTGAATGTTTACTACAATAAATATTGATGTGGTGCAGAAAAGGGGGGGAGTGAGTGAGAGAGAGAGAGAGAGAGTGGGCAGTGGCATGGTGGATAATTACTACCATAAATACTGATGGGATGCAGAAAATGGGAGGAGGGAGAGCAGGCAGTGGGATGGTGAGTACTTACTACCATAAATACTGATGTGGCACAGAAAAAGGGGAGAGAGAGAGTGAGCATGCAGAAAACTGGAGAAACAGTGGGCAGTGGCATGGTGAATACTTTGCACCGTAAATACTGATGTGGTGCAGAAAAGGGTACAAGAGCTGGTAGTGGCATGGTGAATACTTACTACCATAAATACTGATGTGGTGCAGAAAAGGGTACAAGAGCGGTTAGCGGCATGGTGAATACTTACTACCATAAATACTGATGTAGTGCAGAAAAGGAGAGACAGAGAGCAGGGAGAGTCATGGTGAATACTTGCTATCATAAACACTGATGTGATAAAGAAAAGGGGAGAGAGAGCAGACAGTGGCATGGTGAATACTTGAAACTGATTGAGGATGGTACGAGTGAAAATTCAGTACAAAAACCACAACAACTCACTCGTTGAGACCCAAATGAGGGTATGAGTTAACAGCAAAACAGAGTTCCAAATAAAGTAGTTCCAAATAAAGTAGTTCCAAATGAAGTAGTAAATGTAGAAAGGCAGTATAACTTGATAAAAACCGGAATCAATGATGTAGAACCAAAGTTGTTTAATAATAACGCTTCACAAAGGACATACGGTTTCGAGCTTCTTTAATTCAAATATTATACTAGTTTTTAAAGTTTATTTCATCTTAAGGACAATAGATTATTTAATTGAATCAAACTCTTAATTAAATTAATTATTCAATTATATGGTGGTGTATAAAAGTAGAATCCAAGTATTAGTGTGTATTTCTGAGGAAGAAGCTCGAAAACGTATGTCCTTTGTGAAGCGTTATTATTAAACAACTTTGGTTCTACATCATTGATTCCGGTTTTTATCAAGTTATACTGCCTTTCTACATTTACTACTTCATTTGGAACTACTTTATTTGGAACTACTTTATTTGGAACTCTGTTTTGCTGTTAACTCATACCCTCATTTGGGTCTCAACGAGTGAGTTGTTGTGGTTCATGGTGAATACTTACCAACTTGAATATTAATGTGAGGTCTGTATTGGATGCTCGATCTTTCAAAAGTTCGAGTGTCATATGGTCGACACCAAATGATCGAACTTTTGAAAGTTTGAATGTTTTAAAGTAGATCTCCATACAGCACAGAATGGGAAAATGTCCTTTTTCTGCACTTTAGCCCACTGTCAGAGTTAGTATATTTAAAGAATGGGTGGTGTGCCCCCCAAATGTGGGGTGCAGGGGGGTTGCCACCCTGCTTAATACATTCACGTAGGTTATTTGTGTAGTTTTTCTTTTTTTGAATGTTCGAACTTTTAAAAGTTCGATCATACTGTGTCGACCATATTGCACTCAAACTTTTAAAAGTTCAATGATCCAATATAGACCAATGATGTGGTGCATAAAAGGAGAAAAAGAGAGCTGACAGTGGCATGGTGAATACTGACTACCATAAATACTGATGTGGTGCAGAAAAGGGAAGAGAGAGTGGGCAGTGGCATGGCGAATGCTTAGTACCATAAATATTGATGTGATGAAGATAAGGGTGGAGAGCGAGAGAGAGCAGGAAGTAGCATGGTGAGTACTTATTACCAGAAATACTGATCTGGTACAGAAAAAGGGAGAGAGAGAGAGAGAGAGAGAGTGAGCATGCAATATTGTGGTGAGTACTTACTACCATAAACATTGATGTGGCACATAAATAAGGAGCTTGAACAGGTAGTGGCATGGTGAATACTTACCACCTTGAGTACTGATGTGGTGCAGAAAAGGGGACAGAAAGAGAGAGAGGAGAGGAGCATGGTGAATACTTACTACCATAAATACTGATGTAGTGCAGAAATGGGGAGAGAGAGTGGGCTCTCGAATGGTGAATACTTACTACCATGAATACTGATTTGGTGCAGAAAAGCGGTAGACAGAGAGAGAGCGGGCAGTGGAATGCTGAATTCTTTTTACCACAAATTCTGATGTCAATATCAAGGTGCAGGTACTCCACGACTATCGAAGCCAACCATAAACCAAAAAAGCAAAAATCAATAAAAAATTTTTTATACTTGAAAAGCAAAAGAACTTTATTCCATGGGTTGTTAGCGCTTTCAAGTCTACTCTGGACGCTTCTTCAGACTTTAATAAAACACTTCATCACTTCTGTATTTAAACACTTATCAATTAAATAGTTAACCAATGAAAGCCTTTGTATGAATACATAACTATAAAAAGTCAGAAACTTCTAAATAGATAAAAAGTCAGAAACTTATATTGTGAAAATTAAAAATTAAAAATTCAACATTGACACTAAAATGGATGTAGTAATATATTATCACTGTTATTAACATTTCAGACGACAAATGGCATATAAATATTTAAAAATACAAGAGCATATAAAAAAAAAAAAACAGCATGTAATAGAAACATTTCAAGTGTATGAAACTACTGAAAAACTTCAAAAAATACATATTCCTACTAATACCAAGAAATATGAAAAAGTCAAATGTATAGCAATAAATAACTGCTAATGCTTCAGATGACGACTGACTAGAAAGGGTTTCAAAGTAACCCTCTCATTAAGGCCATGTCCTTCATCTGCTTTCATTCTGATAATCCATTTACATTCTTCCCTTTCAGTGAAGTTACTTACATTGCCTAATCTCAATGTGGTGTGTATCAATTCAATAACTAAGAACTCAAAGGTGTGTGTTGTGCCTTGTGATTTGATAGTCCTGCAACAAACAGAACGTAATGAAGAAACAAGACCCTACATTAGGATAGGATTGACATGGTACGGAAAAATGGAGAGAGAGAGAGAGGCAGACAGTGAGCATGCAGTATCATGGTGAATACTTTCTGCCATAAACATTATTGTGGTAAAGAAATAGAGAGGGAGAACAGGCAGTGGAATGGTTAATTCTTACCACCCTAAATACTGATTTGGTGCATAAAAGTTGTGTGTGTGAGAGGGAGAGAGAGAGAGAAAGACTGAGGAGGCAGTGGAATGGTGAATGTTTACTACCATAATTATTGATGTGGTGCAGAAAAGGGGGGAGGAAAGTGGCCAGTGGCACGGTGGATACTTACTACCATAAATACTGATGTGGTGCCGAAAATGGGAGAGAGAGCGAGTGAGCATGCAGAAAACTGGAGAGACAGTGGGCAGTAGCATTGTGAATACTTTGTACTGTAAATACTGATGTGGTGCAGAAAAGGGTACAATAGCTGGTAGTGGCATGGTGAATACTTACTATAATAAATACTGATGTGGTGCAGAAAAGGGAAGAGAGAGAGTGGGCAGTGGCATGGTGAATGTTTAGTACCATAAATATTGATGTGGTGCAGAAAAAGGGAAAGAGAGAGTGGGCAGTGGCATGGTGGATGGATACTTACTACCATAAATACTGATGTGGTGCAGAAAAGTGGAGAGAGAAAGAGCAGGCAGTGGCATGGTGAGTACTTATTACCAGAAATACAGTTGTGGTACAGAAAAAGAGAAAGAGAGAGGGAGAGATAGAGAGAGGGGGGGGGGCATTGGCATGATGACTACTTGCTACCATAAATATTGATGTGGTGTAGAAAAGGGGACAAGAATGGTAATGGGATGGTGAATAGTTACTACCATAAATACTAGTAAGGTGCACCAGAGAGGGAGAGCGGGCAGTGGTATGGTGAATACTTACTACCACAAATATTGATATAGTGCAGAAAAGGGAAGAGGGAATGGGCAGTGGCCTGGAGAATACTTGCAACCATAAATTCTATTGGGGTGCAGAAAAGGGGAGAAAAGCATCCAGATGCATGGTGAATACATACTAACATAAATACTGATGCGGTTCAGAAAAGGGGAGACAGAGAGAGAGAGCAGGCAGTGGCACAGTGAATACTTACTATCATATATACTGACATGGTACAGAAAAAAGGGAGAGAGAGAGAGACAGACAGTGAGCATGCAGTATCATGGTGAATACTTACTGCCATAAACATTATTGTGGTAAAGAAATAGGGAGGGAGAACAGGCAGTGGAATGGTGAATTCTTACCACCCTGAATACTGATTTGGTGCATAAAAGGTGTGTGTGTGTGTGAGAGAGAGAGAGAGAGAGCAAGAGAGAAAGACTGAGGAGGCAGTGGAATAGTGAATGTTTACTACCATAAATATTGATGTGATGCAGAAAAGGGGAGAGAGAGTGGGCAGTGGCATGGTGAATGTTTACTACCATAATTATTGATGTGGTGCAGAAAAGGGGGGAGGAGAGTGGCCAGTGGCACGGTGGATACTTACTACCATAAATACTGATGTGGTGCAGAAAATGGGAGAGAGAGCGAGTGAGCATGCAGAAAACTGGAGAAACAGTGGGCAGTAGCATTGTGAATACTTTGTACTGTAAATACTGATGTGGTGCAGAAAAGAGTACAATAGCTGGTAGTGGCATGGTGAATACTTACTACCATAAATACTGATGTGGTGCAGAAAAGGGAAGGGAGAGAGTGGGCAGTGGCATGGTGAATGTTTAGTACCATAAATAGTGATGTGGTGCAGAAAAAGGGAAAGAGAGAGTGGGCAGTGGCACGGTGGATGGATACTTACTACCATAAACACTGATGTGGTGCAGAAAAGTGGAGAAAGAAAGAGCAGGCAGTGGCATGGTGAGTACTTATTACCAGAAATACAGTTGTGGTACAGGAAAAGAGAGAGAGAGAGAGAGAGAGAGAGAGAGAGAGAGAGAGAGAGAGAGAGCATGCAATATCAAGGTGAGTACTTACTACCATAAACATTGATGTGATACAGAAATAAGGAGACTGAACAGGCAGTGGCATGGTGAATATGTACCACCTTTAGTACTGATGTGGTGCAGAAAAGGGTAGAGAGAGAGAGAGCAGACAGTGGGATGTTGAATATTTACTACCATAAATACTGATGTAGTGCAGAAAAGAGGAGACAGAGTGGGCTCTGGAATGACGAATACTTACTACCATGAATACTGATGTGGTGCAGAAAAGGGGGTGACAGAGAGAGAGTTGGCAGTGGAATGCTGAATTCTTATTACCACAAATACTTATGTGGTAAAGAAAAACAGAGATAGTGCTGGCAGTGGCATGGTGGACACTTACTACCATAAATACTGATGTGGTACAGAAAAAAGTAGAGAAAGCAGGCTGTGGTATGGTGAATACTTACCACCATAAATACTGATGTGGTTGAGAAAAAGGGACAGGAATGGCCTATGGCATTGTGAATTATTATTACCATAAATATTGATATGGCAAAGAAAATTGGAGAGGGAGCAGGGAGTGATATGGTGAATATTTATTACCATAAATACTGATGTGCTACAGAAAAGGAGAGAGAGTGAGCAGTAGGCTTGGTGAATACTTAGTGACATAAATATTTATTTGGTACAGAAAAAGGGGATAAGAGTGGTAGTGGAATGGTGAATACTTACAACCATAAATACTGGTGTGGTGCAGTGGAGGGGAGAGAGAGAATGGGCAGTAATATGGCAAATACTTATTACCATAAAAATTAATGTGGAGCAGAAAAGAGAAGAGAGAGTGGGCAGTGGCCTGGGGAATGCTTACTCCCATAAATGCGAATGGGGTGCAGAAAAGGGGAAAAGAGCATCCAGAGGCATGGTGAATGCATATTACCATAAATACTGATGTGATGCAGAAAATAGGAGAAGAGCAGGCCATGGCATGGTGAATACTTACTACCATAAATACTGATGTGGTGCAGAATTCAGGAGAGAGAGAGAGTGAGGACAGTTGCATGGTCATTACTTACAACCATAAATACTGATGTGGGACAGAAAACTGGAGAGACAGCAGGCTGTGGCATTGTGAATACTTTCTACCAAAAATACTGATGTAGTAGAGAAAAGGGTATAAGAGCGGGCAGTGGCATGGTGAATATTTACCACCATAAATACTGGTGTGTTGCAGAAAACTGGAGAGACAGTGGGTAGTGGCATGGTGAATCCTTTCTACCATAAATACTGATGTGGTGCAGAAAAGAGTACAAGAGCGGGAAGTGGCATAGTGAATACTTACTACTATAAATACTGATGTGGTGCAGAAAAGGAGAGAGAGAGAGAGAAAAACTGAATAGGCAGTGTCATGGTGAATATTTATTATCATAAACACTGATATGGTACAGAAAAGGGGAGAGAGAGAGAGCAGGCAGTGGCATGGTGAATGCTTACCACCTTGAGTAGTGATGTGGTGCAGAAATGGGGAGAGAGTGAGAGATAGAGAGAGTGAGAGAGAGAGAGAGAGGACAATGGCATGATGACTACTTGCTACCATAAATACTGATGTAATGCAGAAAAGGGGACAAGAACGGTAGTGGGATGGTGAATACTTACTACCATAAAAATTGCTATAGTATAGAAAAGGGAAGAGGGAATGGGCAGTGGCCTGGAGAATACTTGCCACCATAAATCCTAATGGGGTGCAGAAAAGGGGAGAAAAGCATCCAGATGCATGCTGAAAACATATTACCATAAATACTGATGTGGTGCAGAAAAGAGGAGAAGTGCAGGCAGTGGCATGGTGAATACTTAATACCATAAATACTGATGTAGGGCAGAAAAGGGGAGACAAAGAGACAGCAGGCAGTGGCACAGTGAATACTTACTATCATATATACTGACATGGTGCAGAGAAAGGGAGAGCGCGAGAGAGAGAGAGAGAGAGATGGATAGTGAGCATGCAGTATCATGGTGAATACTTAGTACTATAAACATTATTGTTGTAAAAAAAAGGGAGAGAGAACTGGCAGTGGAATGGTGAATAACATCCTGAATACTGATGTGGTGCATAAAAGGAGAGAGAGAGAGAGAAAGAATGAGCAGGTAGTGTCATGGTGAATACTTACTATTATAAACACTGATGTGGGTACAGTAAATGGGACAGACATAGCAGGCCGTGGCATGGTGAATACTTACCACATTGAGTAGTGATGTGGTGCAGAAAAGGGGAGAGAGAGAGAGAGAGAGAGAGAGAGAGAGAGCACAGTGGTATGGTGAATACTTGCTACCATAAATACTGATGTGGTGCAGAAAAGGGGAGAGAGAGAGAGGAGGCAGTGGCATGGTGAATATGTACTACCATAAATACTAATGTGGTACAGAAAAAGGGAGAGGGAACAGGCAGTGGAATGGTGAAATCCTAGCACCATGAATACTTATGTGGTGCAGAAAAGTGGAGAGAGAGAGAGAGAGAGAGAGGACAGTGGCATGGTCTATATTTACAACCGTAAATACTGATGTGGGGAAGAAAACTGGAGAGACAACATGCAGTGCCACGCTGAATAGTTTGTACCATAAATACTGATGTGGTGCAGAAAAGGGTACAAGAGCAGGCAGTGGCATGTTGAATACTTACCACCATAAATACTGATGTGGAGTAGAAAACTGGAGAGACAGCGGGCTATGGCATTGTGAATACATTCTACCAAAAATACTGATGCGGTAGAAAAAAGGTATAAAAGCCAGCAGTGGCATGGTGAATACTTACCACCATAAATACTGGTGTGGTGCAAAAGCTGGAGAGACAGTGGGCAGTGGCATGGTGAATCCTTTCTACCATAAATACTGATGTGGTGCAGAAAAGGAGAGAGAGAGAAACTGAATAGGCAGTGCCATTGTGAATACTTATTATCATAAGCACTGATGTGGTACAGAAATGGTGAGAGAGGGAGAGCAGGCAGTGGCATGGTGAATACTTTCCACCTTGAGTAGTGATGTGGTGCAGAAAAGGAGAGAGAGAGAGAGAGAGAGAGAGAGAGAGAGAGCACAATGGTATGGGGAATACTTGCTACCATAAATACTGATGTGGTGCAGAAAAGAGGAGAGAGAGTGGGCAGTGGCATTGTGAATGCTTACTACCATAAATATTGATGTGTTGCAGAAAAGGGAAAAGACAGAGTGGGCAGTGGCATGGTGGATACTGATTACCATAAATACTGACGTTGTGCAAAAAAGAGGAGAGAGAGAGAGAGAGAGAGAGTGCAGGCAGTGGCATGGTGAATATGTACTACCATAATTACTGATGTGGTACAGAAAAAGGGAGAGAGAACAGGCAGTGGAATGGTGAATACTTACCACAATTAATACTTATGTGGTGCAGAAAAGTGAAGAGAGAGAGAGAAAGGACAGAGACACGGTCAATTCTTATGACCATAAACACTGATGTGGGGAAGAAAACTGGAGAGACAGTGGGCAGTGGTGTGGTGAATACTTTCTACCATAAATACTGATGTGGTGCAGAAAAGGGTACAAGAGTGGGCTGTGGCATGGTGAATGCTCACTGCCATAAATACTGATGTGGTGCAGAAAAGGAGAGAGAGAGTGAGAGAGACTGAGCAGGCAGTGTCACGGTGAATACTTACTCCCATAAATACTGATGTGGTACGCAGAAGGGGAGAGAGAGCACAGGCAGTGGTATGGTGAATAGTTACTACCAGAAATACTGATATGGTGCAGAAAATGGGAGAAAGAGAGAGAGAGAGAGAGAGAGAGAGAGAGAGAGAGAGGGAGAGAGAGACAGTTAGAATGCATTATCATGGTGAATACTTACTATCATAAACACTGATGTGGTACAGAAATAGGGAGAGAGAACAGGCAGTGGAATGGTTAATACTTACCACCATGAATTCTGATGTGGTACAGAAAAGGGGAGATAGGGTTAGAGAGAGGGTTAATGGTATGGTCAATACTTACGACTATAAATACTGGTGTGGTGCAGAAAACTGGCAAGATATTGGGCAGTGGTATGGTGATACTTTCTACCATAAATACTGACGTGGTGCAGAAAAAGGTACAAAAGCAGGTATTGGCATAGTGAATACTTACTACCATAAATACTGAGGTGGTGCAAAAAAGGGGAGATAGAGAGAGAGAGGGTCAATACTTATGACAATAAATATTGATGTGAAGCAGAAAATTGAAGAGACAGCAGGCAGTGGCATTATGAATATTTTCTACAATAGATACTGATGTGGTACAGAAAAGGGTACAACAGAGGGCAGTGGTATGGTGAATACTTACAACCATGAATACTGATGTGGTGCAGAAAAGATGTGACAGAGCAGGCAGTGGACTGGTGAATACTTACTAGAATAAATAGTGATGTGGTGCAGAAAAGGTGAGAGAGAGAGAGAAAGTGGGCAGCGGCACGGTGGATACTTACTACTATAGATACTGATGTGGTGCAGAAAAGGTGAGAGAGGGAGAGTAGGCAGTGGAATGGTGAATACTTACTACCATAAACACTGATGTGGTACAGAAAAAGGGAGAGTGAGAGAGAGAGAGAGAGAAATAGAGTGAGCATGGCAAAAACTGGAGAGGCAGTGGGCAGTGGCATGGTGAATACTTTCTACATAAATACTGATCTGGTGCAGAAAAGGGTACAAGAGCAGGGAGTGGCAAGGTGAATACTTACTACTATAAATACTGATGTGGTACAGAAATGGAGAGAGAGACAGAGACAGAGACTGAGCAGGGAAAGTCATGGTGAATACTTACTATCAAAAACACTGATGTGGTTCAAAAAAGGGGAGAGAGAGCAGACAGTGGCATGGTAAATACTTACCACTTTGAGTAGTGATGTGGTGCAGAAAAGGAGAGAGAGAGACCGGGCAGTGGCACGGTGGATACTTACTACCATAAATATTGATGTGGTGCAGAAAAGGGGGGAGAGAGAGAGAGAGAAAGAGAGAGAGCGAAAGAGAGAGTGAGCATGCAGTATCATGGTAAGTACTTACTACCATAAACATTGATGTGGTACAGAAATAGGGAGATAGAAGACCCAGTGGAATGGTGAATACTTACCACCTTGAGTACTGATGTGGTGCACTAAAGGGGAGACAGAGTGACAGTGGGCAGTGGCATGCTGAATTCTTATTAACAAAAATACTGATGCAGTGAAGAAAAAGGGAGAGAGTGCCAGCAGTGGTATGCTGGATACTTATTACTATACCTGCTGATATGGTCCAGAAAAGGGGAGAGAGAGAGAGAGAGAGAGTGAGAGAGAAAGAGAGGGAGAGCAGGCAGTGACATGGTGAATACTTACTACCATAAATACAGATCAGGTACAGAAAAGGGGTGAGAGTGCAGTCAGTGGTATGGTGAATACTTACTACTATAACTGCTCATGTGGTCCAGAAAAGGGATGACATAAGACATTTGGCAGTGACATGGTGAATACTTACTACCATAAATACTGATGTGGTTCAGAAAAGGGTAGTGCGCAGGTAGTGGCATGGTGAATACTTAATACCATAAATACTGATGTGGTGGAGAAAAGGGGACAAGAGTGTCCTGTGGCATTGTGAATTCTTATTACCATAAATATTGATGTGGTGAAGAAAAGTGGAGAAGGAGCAGGGAGTGGCTTGGTGAATATTTATTACCATAAATACTGATGTGGTACAGAAAAGGAGAGAGACTGAGCAGTGGCTTGGTGAATACTTACTGCTATAAATATTGATGTGATTCAGAATAGGGGCAAGAGCGGTAGTGGAATGGTGAATACTTACTATCATAAATACTAGTGTGGTGCTGTGAAGGGGAGAGAGAGAGAGAATGGGCAGTGATATGATGAATACTTACTACCATAAACATAGATGTGGGGCAGAAAAGGGAAGAGGGAGTGAGCAGTGGCCCATAAATACTAATGGGGTGCAGAAAAGGGGAGAAGAGCATCCAAATGTATGGTGAATACATATTACTGTAAATACTGATGTGGTGCAGAAAACAGGAAAAGAGCAGGCAGGGTCATATTGAGTCCTACCACAAGTTACTACCACAAGTACTAATGTGGTGCAGAAAAGGGGAGAGAGAATGGGCAGTGGAATGGTGATTACATACCACCATGAATACTGGTGTGGTGCAGAAATGGGGAGAGAGAGGGAGAGAGGACAGTGGTATTGTCAATACATATGACCATAAATACTGGTGTGGTGCAGAAAACTAGAGAGACAGTGGGCAGTGGCATGGTAATCCTTTCTACCATAAATACTGATGTGGTGCTGAAAAGGGTAGAAGAGCAGGCAGTGTCATGGTGAATACTTACTATCATTAACACTGATGTGGTACAGAAAAGGAGTGAGAGAGAACAGGCAGTGTCATGGTGACTACTTACCACCTTGTGTAGTGATGTGGTACATAAAAGGGGAGAGAGAGAGAGCGATAGAGAAGACAGTTGCATGGTGAATACTTACTACCATAAATACTAGTGAGGTGCAGTGGAGGGAAGAGAGAGAGAGTGGGCTGTGGTATGGTGAATGCTTACTACCATAAATATTGACATGGTGCAGAAAATGGAAGAGGGAGAGGGCAGTGGCCTGGGGAATTCTTGCTCTCAATAATCTTAATGGGGTGCAGAAAAGGGGAGAAGAGCATCCAGATACATGGTGAAGACATACTACCATAAATACTGATGTGGAGCAGAAAAGAGGAGAAGAGAAGGCAGTGGCATGGTGAATACATACTACCCTAAATACTGATGTGGTGCAGAAAAGCAGACAGACAGAGAGAGCAGGCAGAGGCACTGTGAATACTTGCCACCATAAATACTGATATGGTACAGAAAAAGAGAGAGAGAGAACAAGACAGGGAGAGAGACAGACAGTGAGTATGCAGTATCATTGTGAATACATACTACCATAAACATTGATGTGGTACAGAAATAGGAAAAGAGAACAGAAATCGGAATGGTGAATACTTACCACAATGAATACCTTTGTGGTGCAGAAAAGGAGAGAGAGAAAGAGAGAGAGAGAGACTGAGCAGGCAGTGTCATGTTGAATATTTACTATAAACACTGATGTGGTACAGAAAAGGGGGGAGACACAGCAGGCAGTGGCATGGTAAATACTTATCACCTTGACTAGTGATGTGGTGCAGAAAAGTCAAGAAAGAGAGAGAAAGCCCAGTGGCGTGGTGTATACTTGTTGCCATAAATACTGATGTGGTGCAGAAAAGGGGAGAGAGAGAGAGAGAGCGGGCAGTGGCATGGTGGATACTGACTATCATAACTACTGATGTGGTGCAGAAAAGGGGGAGAGAGAGAGAGAGAGAGCAGGCAGTGACATGGTGAATACGTACTACTGTAAATACTGATGTGGTACAGAAACAGGGAGAGAGAACAGGAGTGGAATGGTGAATACTTACGACCATAAATACTGATGTGGGTAAGAAAACTGGAGAGACAGCATGCAGTGGCATGCTGAATAGTTTCTACCATAAATACTGATGTGATGCAGAAAAGGGTACAAGAGTGAGCTGTGGCATACTGATGTGGTACAGAAAAACAAAGAGAGAGCGACTGAGCAGGCAGAGTCCTGATCAATACTTACTATCATAAACAGTGATGTGGTACAGAAAAGGGGAGAGAGAGCAGGCAGTGGCATGGTGAATACTTACTACCATAGATATTGATGTGGTGAAAAAAAGGCAATCATATGATGAATTCTTAATACCATCAATACTGATGTTATGTTTAAAATGAGCAAGAGAGTGGGCAGTGGCATGGTGAATACTTACTACTTTAAATATTAATGTGTGGGAGAAAAGGGGATGAGAGTGGGCAGTGGAATGGTGAATTCTTATTAAAATAAATACTGATGTGGTGTTGAAAAGGGGAGAGAGAGCAGGCAGTGGAATGGAAAATACTTAACCACCATGAATACTGATGTGGTGCAGAAAAGTGGCGAGAGAGAGACAGAGAGAGAGAGACGACAGTGGCATGGTGAATACTTACAACTATAAATACTGATGTGGGGAAGAAAACTGGAGAGACAGCATGCAGTGGCATGCTGAATAGTTTCTACCATAAATACTGATGTGGTGCAGAAAAGGGTACAAGAGTGGGCTGTGGTATGGTGAATACTCACTGCCATAAATACTGATGAGGTGCAGAAAAATAGAGAGAGAGACTGAGTCGCAAAGTCATGGTGATTACTTGCTATAATAAACACTGATGTGGCACAGAAAAGGAGAGAGAGAGAGAGCAGGCAGTGGCATGGTGAATGCCTACTACCATAAATATTGATGTGGTGCAGAAAAGAGGAGAGACAGTGGGCAGTGGCATGGTGAATACTTACTACCATAAATATTGGTGTGGTAGAGAAAAGGGGACAAGAGTGGGCAGTGGTATTGTGAATTCGTACTATCATAAATATTGATGTGGTGTTGAAAAGGGGAGAGAGACCAGGCAGTGGCATAGTGAAGACTTTTTACGAAGAATACCGATGACCTGCAGAAATGGGGAGAGAAAGAGAGAGCGGGCAGTGGCAGAGTTGATACTACCATAAGCACTGATTTGTTACAGAAAAGGGGACAGAGAGCAGTGTGTGGAATGGTGAATACTTACTACCATGAATATTGATGTATTGCAGAATAGGGGAGAGAGAGGACAGAGGCGTGGTGAATTCTTACTATCATAATGATGTGGTACAAAAAAGGGGAGAGAGTATGAGCAGTGACATGGTGGATACTTACTACCATAAATACTGATGTGGTGAAGACTAGGGGAGGGAGTGAGAGTGGGCAGTGGCATTGTGAATACTTACTACAATAAATACTGATGTGGTACAGAAAAAAGGTAGCGAGAGAGATTGAGCATGCAGTATCTTGGTAAATACTTACTACCATAAACATTGATGTGGTACAGAAATAGGGAGATAGAACAGGCAGGAAAATGGTAAATACTTACCACCATGAATACTGATGTGGTGCAGAAAATAGTAGAGAGATAGAGGACAGTGGCATGGTCAATACTTATGACCATCAATACTGATGTGATGCAGAAAACTGCAGAGACAGTGGGCAGTGAGATGGTGAATACTTTGTACTGTAAATACTGATGTTGTGCAGAAAAGGATACAAAAGCAGGTAGTGGCATGGTGAATACTTACCATCACGAATATGGATGTGGTGCAGAAAAGTGAGGAGAGAGAGAGAGGACAGTGGTATGGTCAGTACATGCCACCATAAATATTGATCTGATGCAGAAAACCGGAGAGACTGCGGGCAGTGGCATGGTGAATACTTTCTACAATAAATACAGATGTGCAGAAAAGGGTACAAGTGTGGGCAGTGACTTGGTGAATACTTACTACCATAAATACTGAAGTGGTACAGAAAATTGGAGAGAGAGTGAGCGGTGGAATGGTGAATACTTACTTCCATAAACATGATGTGGTGCAGAAAAGGGGGAGAGAGAAAGAGAGAGAGAGAGAGAGACTGAGCAGGCAGTGTCATGATGAATACTTACTATCATGAACACTGATTTGGGGCAGAAAAGGGAGAGAGAGCAGGCAGTGACATGCTGTATTCTTACTACCATAAATACTGATGTGGTGCAGAAAAGGAGAGAGAGAGAGAGAGAGAGAGAGAGAGAGAGAGAGACAGAGAGAGTGAGCATGCAGTATCATGGTGAATACTTACTACCATAAACATTGTTGTGGAACAGAAATAGGGAGAGAGAGCAGGCAGTGGAATGGTGAATACTTACCACTATGAATACTGATGTGGTGCAGAAAGAGAGAGAGAGAGAGAGAGAAAGAGAGAGAGACGACAGTGGCATGGTCAATACTTACGACCAGAAATGCTAATGTGGTGCAGAAAACTGAAGAGACATCAGGCAGTGGCATGGCGAACAGTTTCTATCACAAATACTAATGTGGTGCAGAAAAGGGGAGAGAGAGCAGGCAGTGGCATGGTGAATACTTACCAACTTGAGTACTGTTGTGGTGTAGAAAAGGGAAGAGAGAGAGAAAGTGGACAGTAGCATGGTGAATACTTACTCCAACCAATACTGATGTGGTACAGAAAAGGGAAGAGAGATAGAGAGAGAGAAAGAAAGAGAGCAGGCAATGGCATGCTGAATTCTTACTACCATAAATACTGATGTGGTCAAGAAAAATGGAAAGAGTGCAGGCAGTGGCATGGTGGATACTTACTTCTATAACTACTGATGTGGTGCAGTAAAGGTGAGAGAGAGAGTGGGCAGTAGCATGGTGAATATTTACTACCATTAATACTGATGTGGGGCAGAAAAGGTGAGAGAGAGCAGGCAGTGGCATGGTTAATACTTACTACTATAAGTATTGATGTGGTGTAATAAAGGGGAGAAGAGCAGGCGGTGGCATTTTGAATTTTTATTGACATAAAATGTAATGTGGTGCAGAAAAGGGGAGAGAGAGAACAGGCAATGACATGCTGAATACCTACTACCATAAATACTGATGTGGTGCAGAAAAGGGGACAGAGAGTAGGGAGTGGCATGGTGAATATTTGCTACCATAAACACTGTTGAGGAACAGGAAAGTGGAGAGAGAGGGGGCACTAACATGATGAAAACTTACTACCATGAATACTGATGTGGTGCACATAAGGTGAGAGAGATAAAGAGGAAAGTGGGATGGTGAATACTTACTACAATAAATAATGATGTGGTTCAGAAAAGGGGAGAGACAGTGGGCAGTTTCATGGTGTATACATACTACTATAAATACTGATGTGGTGCAGGAAAGGGGAGAGAGGGCAGACAGTGGCATGGTGAATACTTCCTACTTTAAATACAGATGCTCTGCAGAAAAGGGGAAAGAGAGAGAGAGAGACCGGGCAGTGGCATGGCGAATACTTATTACCATAAATACTGATGTGGTGCAGAAAATGGGGCAGAAGTGAGCAGCGGCATTGTGAATTCTTATTGCCACAAATACTGAAGTGGTATAGAAACAGGAAGATGGAGCAGGCAGTGGCATGGTGAATATCTATTATGATAAATACTAATGTGATGCAGCAAAGGAGAGAGAGTGGGCAATGGCTTGGTGAATACTTACTGCCATAAATATTGATGTGGTGCAGAAAAGGGGAGAGAGAGAGGGCAGAGACATGGTGAATACTTACTAGCATAAATACTGATGTGGTGAAGAAAAAGGGAGAGAGAGTGGGTAGTGGATGGGTAAATGCTTACTGCCATAAATATTGATGTGGTGCAGAAAAGGGGAGAGATAGGGGGCAGTGGCATGGTTAATACCTGTTACCTTAAACACTGACATGGTACAGAAAAGGAGACAGAGAGCAGGGAGTCAAATGATGAATACATACTACCATGAATACTGATGTGCTGCAGAAAAGTGTTGAGAGAGAGAGAGAGAGAGAGATTGGGCAGTGGCATGGTGGATACCAACTACCATAATTACTGATGTGGTACAGAAAAGAGGACAGAGATAGAGAGAGAGAGAGAGAGAGAGAGAGAGAGAGAGGGAGAGGGAGACCAGCAGTGGCATAGTGAATACTTACTACCAAAAACACTGATGTGGTACAGAAAAAGGGAGAGAGAGAGAGAGAAAGAGAGTGGGCATGCAGTATCATGGTGAACACTTACTACCATAAACATTGATGTGGTACAGAAATAGTGAGAGAGAACAGTCAGTGGAATGATGAATACTACCATCATAAATACTGATGTGGTGCAGAAAAGGGGGACAGATAGAGGACTGTGGCATGGTCAATACTTATGACCATAAATACTGATGTGGTGCAGAAAACTAGAGAGACAGTGGGTAGTGGTATGGTGAATATTTTCCACAGTAAATACTGATCTGGTGCCGAAAAGGGTGCAAGAGCGAGAAGTGCCATGATGAATACATATCACCATGAATACTTACGTGGGACAGAAAAGGGGAGAGAGAGTGGGCAGTGCAATGGTAAATACTTACCATAAATACTGATGTGGTGCAGAAAAGGGTACAAGAGCTGGTAGTGGCATGGTGAATACTTACTACCATAAATACTGATGTGGTGCAGAAAAGATGAGAGAGAGAGTGGGCAGTGGAATGGGGAATACTTTCTACCATAAACACTGATGTGATGCAGAAAAGGGGAGAGAGAGAGTGGTCAGTGGCATGGTGAATAAATACCACCAGGAATACTTATTTGTTGCAGAAAAGGGGAAGGAGAGAGAAGACAGTAGAGTGGTCAATGCTTACGACCATAAATACTGATGTAGTGCAGAAAACTGGAGACACAGTGGGCAGTGGCATGGTGATTACTTTCCACCTAAATACTGATGTGGTGTAGAAAATGTGACAGACAGTGGGCAGTGGTATGGTGAATACTTTCTACCATAAATATTGATGTGATGGAGAAACGGACAAGAGTGGTCAGTGGCATTGTGAATTGTTATGGCAGTGGCATTGTGAATTATTACCATATGTACTGATGTATTATGGAAAAGGCGAAAAGGAGTGGGCAGCGGCATGGTGAATATTTATTATGATAAATACTGATGTGGTGCAGAAAAGGAAAGAGAGTGGGCAGTGGCTTGCTAAATACTTATTGCCATATATATATTGATGTGGTGCAGAAAAGTGAATAAGTCCGGGAGTGGCATTGTGAATACTTACTAGCATAAATACTAGTGTGATGCAGTACAGGGGAGAGAAAGAGTGGGCTGTGGTATGGCAAATACTTCCTGCCATAAGTATTAATGTGGGCAGAATAGGGGAGAGGGAGTGGGCAGTGGCTTGGGGAAGACTTACTGCCATAAATATTGATGTGGTGCAGAAAAGGGGACAAGAGTAGGCAGTGGCTTGGAGAATACTTACTACTATAAAAACTAATATGGTGCAGAAAAAGGGAGACAGAGCAGGCAGTGGCATGGTGAATGCTTGCTACTATAAATATTAATGTGGGGGAGAAAAGGGGAAGAGAGTGGGCAGTGGTATGGTTAATTCTTATTAAAATAAATCCTGATATGGTGTTACAAAGGGAGAGAGAGTGGGCAGTGGAATGGTGAATAATTTCTAACATAAATACTGATGTGGTGCAGAAAAGGGGAGAGAGAAGAGGTAGTGGCATGGTGAATACTTACCACCTGGACTACTGATGTGGTGCAGAAAAGGGGAAAGAGAGAGAGAGCAGACAGTGGCATGGCAAATACATACCACCATGAATACTGATTTGTTGCAGAAAAGGGGGAAGAGTGAGAGAGAGGACAATGGCATGATCAATACTTACAGCCATAAATACTGATGTGGTGCAGAAAACTGGAGACACAGTGGGCAGTGGCATGGTGAATACTTTGTAACATAAATACTGATGTGGTACAGAAGATGGGAGAGAGAGTGGGCAGTGGCATGGTGAATACTTACATCCTTGAGTAATTATGTGGTGAAGAAAAAAGGACAGAGATAGCGGGTAGTGGCATGCTAAATACTTACTACTCTAAATACTAATGTGGGTAAGAAAAAGGGACAGACTGCAGGCAGTGGCATGGTGGATACCTACTACCATAACTACTGATTCGGTGCAGAAAATGGGACAGACAGTTGGCAGTGGCATGGTGAATACCATAAATTTATTTATTTATTGACATTTGTTAACCTGGTTAGTCCAGCTGGGATTTTGGCCTATTTTCAGTGGAGACCCGAGTTGAAAAGCTCCAAGAACTACAGTAACAAAACAAATTCAGCTATTGTGTTATACATTGTTGGTAAAAAAAAAACATTTTAGTAATGAAACATTCAAGACACTGAGTTATACAGACATTATAATATTCAATGCATACATTGTAGCACACAATTATCTTATTTGGTGGGGCTTAAGATAAAGGGGAGGAGAATAAAAAATAACAAGATAGAGTTATTTGCATATTTACAGATAGTACGTTTTGAGCTATTTCTAAGGTACCTAAAGTATAGAGAGGTATTAGTAGTAGAGGAATTTCTGATGTTCAGACATATATCTATATATATATATATATATATATATGTGTACTTAGATGTAATTGAGGGGAGGTTAACAGTATGTATTGTAGAGATGTAATAAGCAATAATGATATAAGGTTCAAGGTAATTGAGGTGGGAGAGAGCTGGCAGTGGCATGGTGAATACTTACTACCATAAATACTGATGTGGTGCAGAAAAGTGGAGAGAGAGAGCAGGCAATGGCATTGTGAGTTCTTATTACCATAAATACTGATGTGGTGGAGAAACAAGGATAAGAGTGGGCAGTGGCATTGTGAATTATTACCATATATACTGATGTGGTATGGAAAACAAGAGAAGGAGCGGGCAGTGGCATGGTGAATATTTATTATGATAAATACTGATGTGGTGCAGAAAATGAAAGTGAGTAGGTAGTGGCTTGCTGAATACTTACTACCATAAATACTGATGTGATTCAGAAAAGGGGAGATAAAATGGGCAGTGGAATGGTGAATACTTTCTACCATAAATACTGATGTGGTGCAGAAAAGGGGGGGGAGAGAATGGGCAGTAGCATGGTGAATACTTACAATCTCGAGTACTGATATGGTGCAGAAAAGGGAGAGAGAGAGAGAGAGAGAGAGAGAGAGAGAGGGCAGTGGCATGGTGAATACATACCACCATGAATACTGATTTGTTGCAGAAAAGGGGGGGAGGACAGTGACATAGTCAATGCTTATGACCATAAATACTGATGTGGTGCAGAAAACTGGAGACACTGTGGGCAGTGGCATGGTGAATGCTTTCTACCATAAATACTGATGTGGTACATAAAATGTAAGAGAGAGTGGGCAGTGGCACGGTGAATACTTACCATCTCGAGTAATGATGTGGTGCAGAAAAGGGGAAATATAGAGCAGATAATGGCATAAGAAAAAAGGACAGAGTGTAGACAGTGGCATGGTGGATACGTACTACCATAACTACTGATGTGATCCAGAAAAGGGGAGAGAGAGCAGGCAGCAACATGGTGAATACTTACTACCATAAATACTGATGTGGTGCAGGAAAGGGCAGAGAGTGCAGGCAGTGCCATGGTGAATACTTACTAGCATAAATACTGATGTGGTACAGAAAAAGGGATAGAGCACAGGCAGTGACATGGTGAATATTTACTACCATAAATACAGATGTGGTGCAGAAAATGGACAGACAGTGGCAGTAGCTTGGTGAATACTTATTACAATAAATACTAATGTGGTGGAGAAAAGGGGACACGAGAGGAGCTGTGGTATTGCAAATTCTTATTACCATAAATATTGATGTGGTGTAGAAAAGTGGAGAGAAAACAGGCAGTGGCATGGTGAATACTTACTACCATAAATACCGACGTGGTGCAAAAGGGGGGAGAGAGGGCAGTGGCTTGAATACTTACTGCCATAAATATTGATGTGGTGCAGAAAAAGGGACTAGAGCTGGCAGTGGCATGGGGAATAATGAGCTGGCAGTGGCATGGGGAATAATTACTGCCATAAATACTGATGTGGTGCAGAAAAGGGGAGAGAGAGCGGGCAGTGGCATTGTGAATATGTACTACCATAAATACTGATGCGGTGCAGAACAGGGGGCAAGAAAGCACAGTGGCATGGTGAATACTTACTAACATAAATACTGCTGTGGTGTAGAAAAAGAGACAGACAGTGGGCAGTGGCATGGTGAATATTTACTATTATAAATATTGATGTGGTGGAGAAACAGGGACAACAGTGGGCAGTGGCATTGCAAATTGTTATGGCAGTGGCATTGTGAATTGTTATTACCATATGTACTGATGTGGTATGTAAAAGGGGAGAAGGAGCGTACAGTGGTATGGTGAATATTTATTATGATAGATACTGATGTGGTGCAGAAAAGGAAAGAGAGTAGGCAGTGGATTCCTGAGTACTTACTGCCATAAATATTGATGTGGTGCAGAAAAGAAAACAAGAGTGAGAGTGGCATAAATACTAGTGTGATGCAGTACAGGGGAGCAAAAGAGTGGGCAATGGTACGATAAATACTTCCTGCCATCAATATTCATGGGGCAGAAAAAGGAAGAGGGAGTGGGCAGTGGCTTGGGGAATACTTACTGCCATAAATATTGATATGGTGTAGAAAAGGGGACAAGAGCGGGCAGTGGCCTGTGGAATATTTACTACCATAAATACTATTATGGAGCAGAAAAGAGGAGACAGAGTGGGCAGTGGAATGCTGAATACTTGCTGCCATAAATACTAATTTGGTGCAGAAAAGAGGAGAGAGAGTGGGCAGAGGCATGGTGAATGCCTGCTGCAATAAATAACGTGGTGAAGAAAAGGGGATGAGAGAGGGCAGTGGTATGGCGATTTCTTAATAAAATAAATACTGATGTGGTGTTGAAAAGGGGAGAGAGAGACTGGGCAGTTGAATGGTGAATACTTCCTACCATCAGCACTAATGTGGTGCAGAAAAGGGTACAAGAGCAGGAAGTGACATTCTGAATACTTACTACCATAAATACTGATGTGATGCAGAAAAGGGGAGAAGAGTGGGCAGTGACATGGTGAATACTTACTACCATTAATCCTGATGTGGTGCAGAAAAGTGGAGAGAGAGTGGGCAGTGGAATGGTGAATACTTTCCACCATAAATACTGTTGTGGTGCAGAAAAGGGTGCAAGAGCAGGCAGTGGCATGATGAATACTGACTACCATAAATACTGATGTGGTACAGAAAAAGAGAGAGCATGCAGCCAGTGGAATGGTGAATTTTTACTACCCTAAATACTGATGTGGTGCACAAAATGGTACAAGAGTGGGCAGTGACATGGTGAATACATTATACCGCAAATACTGATGTGGTGCAGAAAAGGGGAGAGAGAGTGGGCAGTGGAATGGGGAATACTTTCTACCATAAATACTGTTGTGGTGCAGAAAAGTGGAGAGAGAGAGAGAGAGAGAGAAAGAGAGCAGGCAGTGGCATTGTGAATGCCTACCACCTTGAGTACAGATATGGTGCAAAAAAGGGGAGAGAGAGAGAGAGAGAGAGAGAGAAGGTAGTGGCATGGTGAATACATACAATACTGATTTCTTGCAGAAAAAAAGGGGAGATAGAGGACAGTGGCATGGTGAATGCTTATCACTATAAATACTGATTTGGTGCAGAAAACTGGAGACACAGCGGGCAGTAGCATGGTGAATACTTTCTACCATAAATTCTGATGTGGCACAGAAAATGGGAGAGAGAGTGGGCAGTGGCATGGTGAATACTTAGTCCAAACACAGATGCAAGTAGGACCCTTGCACGGCCATATGTGCCAAAATCAAGAAACTCTTTAAAATAATTTTAATCAGCCTTCCACACCAACCAACAATCATCCAGATAACGACGCCAGATGTCCATCTCACACATATAAATATTGTGGTAAGGGTCGTAAATCATGATCTCCTCTATGTATGCCATAAAGAGATCCGCATAGATGGGTGCAAAAGATGCACCCATCGCAGTCCCTTTGGTTTGCCAGAAACATAAATTTTGATAATAAAAAATGTTACTGGTTAACACATATTCAGTCAAACATACCAACACTTTTTTGTTGTGTGGAAGGCTGATGAAAAATTATCTTAAAGAGTTTCTTGATTACCTGAATGATAATATATGGGGAATTGAATTCAAGTTGACTTTCCATAGATCCAGAATTATTTTTCTGGACGTGGAAATCAACAGAAATATGGATGATACGTTATCCACGACAGTATTCAGAAAATTTCCTGAATTTAATTCTCTATTACATGCTGCCAGCTTCCACCCACAACATATCATCCAGAAAATACCTAAATCTCAATTTTTACGAGCTAGAAGGATTTGCTGTAACCAACAGTCCTATATAAATACACAGGATGACCTTGCCCATAGATTTTTAGAGAGAGGTTATCGTCCAGGCACTGTGAATTTGGCAAAAAGGTGGGCTTCCAACTTGAAAAGGCAGGATTTATTGTGTTACAAAGATAGGAAGAAAGATGTGATTCAACAACCAATACGGCTGGTTACCACTTATGGATGGAATTCAAAGGGTTTTATTAACATTATTCAGAGACATTGGAATGTCTTGATGGCTGAAGAAAAACTTCACCCTTTTCTTAGAGATAGATGTTCTTTCTCATTTAGAAAGGGACGTACAATTGGTTCTAGGCTCAGCCATTATAAGAGACCTTCTTTTGACTCTACAGGTTCTACCCAAACATCTCTTACAGGGGGACCAGTTTTAGGATGCATCCCATGTGGTCATTGTTCATATTGTGTCCGTGTTTCACATACCCGGGAATTTAGCAGTAAAAATACCTCTATAATTTTTTAAATCAAATTTTGGGCTAATTGCAGTACGGAGTGGGTCATCTATTTGGTGACCTGCACTTGTTCTGCTTTTTATGTGGGGCAGACTTCTAGATCTTTTCGTCTTAGAATCTGTGAACATCTTAGCGATATCAAAAACAAACGCCTCAATAATGCTTTATATAAACATAGTTTGAAACATATAACAGCTTCTTTTAAGTTTGTTATTATTGATCATATTAAAGGTGTTTGTAGAGACAAAAAAAGTTGGCATGAAATGCTTAATTTTAAAGAAAGGAAATGGATAGTCAAACTTGGAGCTTTATTTCCACCTGGTCTTAATTACCAATTTTAATTACAAAATATCTGTTTATATGATTGGTTCTTATGTCATTCACCTAGTTTTATATATATATATATATATATATATATATATATATATATATATATATATATATATATATATATATATATATACTGGGTTGTGAGTACTTTGATTGTTTGTTATCCACTGAAGAAGGCTCTGTGAAGCCGAAACCGGTTTGGATTCATTATTGATGTGTTATTCAGGGGATTTTTCCCTTGGGTTTGAATAAACCATTGGATTTTGCACCTTCTACACTTGCTGGCTTTGTTTTCTTTGGATGGTGAATACTTACCATGTTAAGTAATGATGTGGTGCAGAAAAGGGGAGAGAGAGAGAGAGAGAGCAGATAGTGGCATGCTAAATACTTACTCCCCTAAATACTAATGTGTTTAAGAAAAAGGGACAGTGTGCAGGCAGTGGCATGGTGGATATGTGCTACCATAACTACTGATGTGGTCCAGAAAAGGGGAGAGAGAGAGAGCAGGCAGGGGCATAGTGAATACTTACTACCATAAATACTGATGTGGTGCTGGAAAGTGGAGAGAGCGCAGGCACTGGCATGGTGAATACTTTTACTGCCATAAATACTGATGTGGTACAGAAAAAGGGAGAGAGTCCTGCCAGTGGCATGGTGAATATTTACTACCATAAATACTGATGTGGTGCAGAAAACAGGACTGACAGTGGCAGTGGCATAGTGAATACTTTCTACCATAAATACTGATGTGGTGCAGAAAGGGGTAGAACAGCAGGCAGTGGCATGGTGAATACTTACTACCATAAATACTGATGTTGTACAGAAAATGGGAGAGGGAGTAGGCAGTGGCATGATTAATACTTACCACCTTGAGTAATGATGTGGGGCAGAAAAGGGATGAGAGAGAGAGCGGAAAGTGGCATGGTGGATACGTACTACCATAACTACAGATGTGGTCCAGAAAAGGGGAGACAGAGAGTGCAGGCAGTGGCATGGTGAATACTTACTACCAAAATTTCTGATGTGGTGCAGGAAAGGGGAGAGAGGCAGGCACTGGCATGGTGAATACTTACTACCACAAATACTGATGTGGTACAGAAAAAGGGAGAGAGTGCAGCCAGTGGCATGGTGAATATTTACTGATGTGGTGGAGAAAAGGGGACAAGAAAGGGCAGTGGCATGATGAATACTTATTACCATAAATTTTGATGTGGTGCAGAAAAGTGGAGATGGAGCAGACACTGGCATGGTGAATACTTACTACTATAAATACTGATGTGGTGGAGAAAAGGGGTGAGATAGGTCAGTGGTTTGAATACTTACTGCCTCAAATATTGATGTGGTGCAGAAAAGGGGACAACAGCTGGCAGTGGCATGGGGAATAATTACTACCATAAATATTGATGTAGTGGAGAAACAGGGACAAGAGTGGGCAGTGGCATTGTGAATTGTTATGGCAGAGGCATTGTGAATTGTTATTACAATATGTACTGATGTGGTATGGAAAAGGGGAGAAGGAGCGGGCAGTGGTATGGTGAATATTTATTATGATATATTCTGAAGAGGTGCAGAAAAGGAGAGTGGGCAGTGGCTCGCTGAATGCTTATTGCCATAAATATTGATGTGGTGCAGAAAAGGGACCAAGAGCAGGAGTGGCATTGTGAATACTTACTAGAATAAATACTAGTGTGATGCAGTATAGGGGAGAGAAAGAGTGGGCAGTGGTATGGTGAATACTTCCTGCCATAAATATTCATGGGTGCAGAAAAGGGAAGAGGGAGTAGACAGTGGCTTGGGGAATACTTACTGCCATAAATATTGATGTGGTTCAGAAAAGGGGCAATAGTCAGCAGTGGCCTGGGGAATCTTACTAACATAAATATTAATGCGGTGCATAAAAGGGAAGAGAGAGTGGGCAATGGAATGCTGAATACTTACTACCATGAATACTAATGTGGTGCAGAAAAGGGGAGAGAGAGGGGGCAGTGGCATGGTGAATGCTTGCTGCCATAAATATTAATGTGGTGGAGAAAAGAGGATGAGAGTGGGCAGTGGTATGGTGAATTCTTAGTAAAATAAATCCTGATGTGTTGTTGAAAAGGCAAGAGAGAGTGGGCAGTGGAATTGTGAATACTTTCTACCATAAATACTAATGTGGTGCCGAAAATGATACAAGAGTGGACAGTGGAATGCTGAATACTTACTACCATAAATACTGATGTGGGGCAGAAAAGGGGAGAGAGAGTGGGCAGTGGAATGGTGAATACTTTCTACCATAAATACTGATGTTGTGCAGAAAAGGGTACAGGAGCAGTCAGTGGCATGTTGAATATTTACTACCATAAATACTGATGTTGTGCAGAAAAGGGGAGAGACAGTGGCCTGTGGAATGGTGAATATTTTCTGGCATAAACACTCATGTTGTGCAGAAAAGGGAAGAGAGAGCAGGCAATGGCATGGTGAATACTTATCACCTTAAGCACTGATGTGGTGCAGAAAAGAGGAGAGAGATAGAGCGGGCACTGGCATGGTGAATACATACCACCATAAATACTGATTTGTTGCTGAAAAGGAGAGAGAGAGAGAGAGAGAGAGAGAGGACAGTGGCATGGTCAATACTTACCTCCATAAATACTGCTGTGGTGAAGAAAACTGGAGATACAGCATGTAGTGTCATGGTGGATACTTTCTACCATAAATACTGATGTGGTACAGAAAGAGGGAGAGAGAGTGGGCAGTAGCATGGTGAATACTTACCACCTTGAGTAATGATGTGTGTGCAGAAAAGGGGAAAGAGATAGCAGTTAGTGGCATGCTAAATACTTACTACTCTAAATACTAATGTGTTTAAGAAAAAGGGACAGAGTGCAGGCAGTGGCATGGTGGATACTTACTACCATAACTACTGATGTTGTCCAGAAAGGAGGAGTGAGAGAGTAGGCAATGGCATGGTGAATACTAACTACCATAAATACTGATGTGGTGCAGAAATGGGGAGAGAGAGAGTGAGCAGTGGCATGGTGAATACTTACTACCATAAATACTGATGTGGTGCAGAAATAGGGAGAGAGATTGAGCAGTAGAATAATGAATACTTACTACCATGAATACTGATGTGGTGCAGAAAAGGGCTTTGGAGGGAGAGAGAAAGAGAGAGAAGGCAGTGACATAGTAAATTCTTACTACCATAAATACTGATGTGATGTTGAAAAGGGATGAAAGAACATGTATTGGCATGGTGAATACTTATTAACATACATACTGATGTGTTGCAGAAAAGAGGAAAGAGAATTGGCAGTGGAATGGTGAATACTTACTACCATGAATACGGATATGGTGCAGAAAAGAGAAGAGTGAGAGAGAGATAGCGGACAGTGCATAGTGAATACTTACTACCTTGGATACTGATGTGCTGCAGAAAAGGGGAGTGAGTGAGCAATGGCTTGGTGAATATTTACTGCCAATACTATTGATGTTTTGCAGAAAAGGGGACAAGAGCTGGCAGTGGCATGGGGAATAATTACTACCATAAATACTGATGTGGTGCAGAAAAGGGAAGAGAGAGAGCGAGAGAGAGAGGGCAGTGGCATGGTGAATACTTACTACCATAAATACTGATGTGGTGCAGAAAAGGGGACAAGAGCAGGCAGTGCCATGGTGAATATTTAGTATTATATATACTGATGTTCAGAAAAGCGGAGAGAGAGCAGGTAGTGGCATGGTGAGTACTTACTATGATAAATACTGATGTGAAAAAAAGGGTACAAGAGCGGGTAGTGCCATGGTGAATATTTAGTATCATATATACTGATGTTCATAAAAGCGGAGAGAGAGCAGGTAGTGGCATGGTGAGTACTTACTATGATAAATACTGATGTGGTACAGAAAAGAGGGCAAGAGCGGGCAGTGTCATGGTGAATATTCAGTACCATAAATATCGATGTGGTTCTTAAAAGGGGAGAGAGAGAGAGAGAGAGAGAGAGAGGGTATTGGCATGGTGAATAGTGTGTAAGATGATTCTTAAACAGTGTAATCAGCTTTTTGCTGTACTTTTCAGAGCTGCTGCGTTTACATTTCATCGTACTGGGTTTGCTACTCAGTATGGTAAAGATCACAGCAGTCTAGTACAGCAGGGAACATTTGTTTTCATGATGTTGCCATCATTTATATGGTTATATATTTTTTGGCTAGAACAGATTTCCAAACTCTGCCTCTTGATTTTATTTTCTATATCAAAATCTTTTACAAGACTTTTTGCTAAGATTTTCTAGTAAGGGCAAGTCAAATTTGTATGTCCTAATAACAAAAGGAAAGTCTTTGAGGGGATAAGCTGTACTGTTTATAGCATCACTGCATTAGCAAACAATGAAATAGCTGATTTTTGGAACACTCAGTTGGACTTGTAGATAGTCTGGACATATAAACTGTATATTGTTTATCAGAAGAGTGGATGGTCAGTTGGAAATAATATTGAATATCTGTATATCTATCTATCTATCTATCTATCTATCTATCTATCTATCTATCTATCTATCTATCTATATATCTATACACACACACACACACACACACACACACACACACACACACACGCATATCTGTCTATATATATATATATATATGTATATATCTATATATATATATATATATATATATATATATATATATATATATATATATATATATGTATCTATCTATATATATATATATATATATATATATATATATATATAAATCAAAAAAAAAAAAAAACAACAAATGGCATGGAAGATGAAAAAAATGAGACAGGAACACATATTTTAACATTTTCGTTCCTTTAATATGTTAGAACTTTATCAGAAATAAACAGTAAAAGTTAAGCATGATACTTAAATAGAGGCTCAGAATCATAAAAGAGATTGAACTACTAACTACATAGTATAAACCATAAATTCAACAATGTATAAACACAGGAGAACTAATTAATGAAAAATGCATTCTAGCCTAGGTAACCAAGTCAGTAAGTGGGATAGTCAGTGTTAGGAAAACCATTCAAGTGCACATTTAACATTTAAACTGTCATTCAGGCCAGGTGCAGTTTTAGCCCCCAAAAGAAGTTGCTTAACTTCAAGTAAGGAACTGAAATCCCCCACAAAATTAATTCAATTAGAAAAAAATGAAAACCAGAGAAATTAACACACAATCCAGCATGTTTACCTAGTGCATTACTAATGTCTTTAGTGTGAATAGCCGCACAGTGTTCCTTGACTCTGTCAGACCATCTGCAAGCTGTTTTACTGTTATAAAATGATGAGCAATTTTTACACACCCCTGCATACACCACACATGTGCTATGACAATTATAATGCTTATTGAAGTTAATGGTGTAGTTGCAATGAGCAAAAGTGTAAGAATTCCATGTAAAAATAAACTTACATAAAACACAACCATCACATTTAAACATGCTAAAATTATTAATAGCAAGGTTATTGTGAGTCAGTAAGAATAGTTGGTCTCTGTTTTCAAACATGTTGCAAAGAGTTTTAGCTTTTTTATAAGAAAAAGTCAGAAATCTGCCAAGTACACATTGTAAATCTGTGTTGGTAGAGATAATGTCCCAATTTTAATTCAAGATGCCTCGGATTCCTTGCATATCTCTGCTGATGGGAATGGGGAAGCTTAAATTTCTGTTAGACTGCATGTCATTATTAGTGGTGCTTTTAGGGGTGAAACCAACTTTTGAAATGGGTTGGTATAAGGTATTTCTGGCCATGGACACTTCAGTGGCAATCCAGTTAATTAAGGCAGTTGGATAGTGCCTTTGTAAAAATAACTTTTAAAAAATTCACTCTCATTAAAAAAATGGAGTACTCACTGATAATGCATGAGATACTTATAAATTGATTTCTTACTACATTAACCTTCATGTAGTATGGATGTTGACTAGTGAATTCCAAAAAGTTATTTTTGTATGTGTCCTTTCTGTAAATGTTGGAAATCACACGATTATTCTTTACATCTAATGTAATGGAAGTGTCAAGAAAAGAAACAGTCTGACTGCAACCAGAGATCTGAAATGTGAGAAACCCAATACTATCTGACAGGGATACAATAAAAGTATCAAGTTCTTGTTTAGTACCATTCCATGCAAAAAATATATCATCAGTGTAACGACGATATAAAATCACATGTTCAAACCCAGGAAGAAAAATGAGTCTCTCAGTTTCACAGCAACTTAAAAGAATATCTGCATATGCTGGGGCCATTTCATAGGTTCATAAGTTCATAGATGTGTACTAGGTCAATGGTTCTGGAGCCTTTACAAGCCTAGCCCATAGAAGTGCCCTGGTATCATGCTGCCATTAGTTCCAGGTGCCTCTATTAAGTAGAGCCACTGGAGTGATCCCCGGGGTGAGCTTTCTTTTTCCCATCCACTCATCAAAATTTCTCTTGAAAAGGGACAGTGAGGTGTTCTGCTTGACATGTACGAGAAGTCTATTCCAGAGCATGGGCAGTCTCTGGGTTATGAACCTGTCCCGCCAACATGTTCTGTTGATTGTGCTAATAAGGTTGAGGTCCCCGGAGTGTTTTGTGCGGAGGGATTGGGATTTCTTTAGGTGCAACATTTCTAACAGGGCTGGGTCAGACATGGCTTTGTAAGTCAAGCAGAGATCGCCTCTTAACAGATGATATGAGACAGAGAAAAGCTGGAGTTTTTTGAGTCTGTCCATGTAGGGCATGTGTTTAAGGCCTAGGATCCTCTTTGTGAGGTACTTTTGTGGCCTTTCCATCTGTTGCAGGTGTTTAGTGAGGTACATGCCAAATGGGGCAAATTGGTCTAATGAGGGAAGAGTAGAGAGAGATGATGACCTCTTTCTTCCTGGATGCAAAACCCTTGGTAATGAGATGTGCCACATAGAAGGACTTTCTGCCCACAGTGGCAATGTGGTGGTTGAAGGAGAGGTTGCTGTCAACCTGTGTCTCCAGATCTCTTACAATGCCTTCAGTGTTCAGTGGGCTACCATAAATGTGGTAATTAGTAGGCACTCAGTTTTTTCCAAGGGGAATAATGAAGCATTTTTTGGCATTAAGCTTAAGGCCATGGTTTTGACATCATGTTGGTCGCAGTGAGGCCTTTCTGTAGGATGTCACATCACTTGGGGAGTTAATAATGTCTCCCATCTTGCAATTGTCAGTGACTTTGGTCAGACAGAGTCCTTCTGTGTTGGCCTGGACTTCTGAGAAGTAGATTCCAAACAGGAGAGGACCCAGGACTGATCCCTGTGGGACTCCACTTATGACTGGTCGGCAGTCTGACTTGGAGTCTGCTACTTTCATACTGTGGGTTCTATCTGTGAGTCAGTTTGCAACCCACCTAGTGATATAGGGGTTGATGCCTAGTTTGGTGAGTCTATCAATAATTCCTTAGTGGGGAATGGTATCAAAGGCCTTGGTCATATCGAGGTAGGCTGTATGAACTGCCTTGCCCTCATCCACAGCTCTGGTGACTGACTCAAAGAAGTCAACCAGGTTGAGCAGGCATGATCTACCCTTCACAAAACCAAATTACATGGGATCCTGAGCTTGGAGATTCCCTATATCCTTGTTAATTAGGTCCATGATGATGCACTCCATAGCCTTACATGTCAGATTCATCAGGCTAAGGGGGTGATAATTCCAAGGGTCTGTAGTCACTTCCCCTTTATGGAGAGGGATGACTGTAGCAGTGCACTATTCTGTAGGGACAAAGCCGAGCTGAGGCTGTGATTGAACAGGGCACACAGGTGTGGTGCCATTCAGGGCTGGTGTTAGCATTTTGGGGGCCACCAGCACATTCAAGTTGGGGGCCCCCATGGGTACTTTCAGTCTAAGTATCACCCTGTCACTGCCACCCCTCCGAAACAACCTTTTAGTTCATGCTGCAAACTTGTAGAAGTAGAAAGCACAGACTGACCTGTAGCTGCTGTGCTCTTACATTACAACAAGCTTATGCACCACAGTATGTTGGCTCATCTCACAAAGGGACATTAAAAGTTACTGGCATTTAGTTGGAACAATGATACGACAACTCTATGTACAGCTCTGGATGTAGGTGAAATGGCATCCTAAATACCGCCTACTGTTTCAGCCCACCCCACCTACACATACACACCCTCCAGTCCTCGCTTTTGTTTTCCCCAGCTTGGGTCCTCATACCATGAATATTACTTTTTTCTTACTTGTCTCACATTTTGATTACTCTTCAGCTTTTTCAAGAAACCATAACTTTCTGTATGCCCTGAAGTGCATTTTAAAGTTTGTTTTTCTTTTTTTATCTGCATTTCTTAAACTAAGAACCTTTTCATCCAGTGATGGCTTGATTAGAAATTATGATTGAGAAAAGAAATTCATTGCTGCTGTTCAGCTTTCCCAATCACGACAGCAAAGTAATAACATTTTAAGAAATATTTCAATTAAGCCAGTGCCCCCAGAAGCCACAGGGGGAGGGGGGTAAAGATGTTCTGGGGTGCAACTTTAGAGCATTTTCCTAATCTTTTAAACCAATGGTGGCCTAATGAAAATCATGAGTAAGAAAATAATTTCAGTCTTATTTTTTTTTCTTTCAAGGAAGACATAAGTTGTGCCCAAGGCTTAATGTTCAAAGCTGACCAAATAGTAGTTCACAATAAATTAACAAGCCAATTGTTGTGAGGATACACAGGTCCTGTCTGGGAATACTGCCTGCCTCCCTAACTCCCCATAAGGCAGTCACTGTCTGTGCATTCCTCTGGTGTGTCAGATTAGGATGAAAGCAAAGGTTCAAATGGCTATAGTCGTGTATTTCAAGTGACTACTGACATACATATACATATCATGCCTCCTCACTATTCACCCCTAGCCTCCAAAGGCAGCCAGCCGTATTAGTGCCTGATGTGTGATTTTGAGGAGAGTGAAAAAAAATAATAATTACAGCAATGTATTCTACTTTGTTTCTCCTGGACAATACGCTGCCCTTGCACAAGCTATAGTTTCCTTCTTTGTCAACCTCTCATGAGGTCTGTGAGAAAAGTAAAGGATTCAAAAACCACACTATCCTCAGCCCAAACACAAGCTGTAATGACCCCCTGTGGGGTCTCTAAGGTTTGACTGTGATGAAAACTGAAGAAGTAATAACCATACAATCCTCAGCCCCCCATAACCTACAGTAGATTTCTGTACACACACATCTGAGCAGTACTAGATGGGTATGGTTATGAACAGAGGCCATTATCAGCTTTATCTTAACAGGGTCATATCACAGCCCTGTTCAGGTCAAAGACCGTAATCAGAAAAATTGATACATTTTTTTCTCTTTATTTTCCCCCAAAGAGCAACAACTTTTGTGGGGACCTCACACAGTCAATTATGATTAAAGGAGCCCCCATGTATTCATTTATACAGTCTGGGGACTGGGGGGCCACCAGACTCCTAGAAGATCTAAGTGTCTGAATGTTCTGTGATGTATTTTATGCCTAACTTTTAAATAAAATGTAATTACTTGTTAACTGTATTTTTTCGTGATACCCAGAAGAATAATGCATGTGTCCTATTGGGTGTGTGCACATTTAAAAAAATCAGTGATATTTTATACACACACACACACACACACACACACACACACACACACACACACACACACACACACACACACACACACGGATATGCCATAGCAATACTAGTTTTGCACTTATTTCAGCAAATAGCAATACATCATGCAGCATTGATACTGCCACACAAGATTAATGACTGCTGTTTAGCAGTCATCAGACAGGAGCAGGGGTAAGTCACTTTTTTTACCTCAGTAAGGAGTAATGCATTTCAGTCACTGTCCCTGATTTCACAGACCTTCCCTGATTTTGACCATAATTTTCCTATGTCCTTCATAAAATGTTTGACTTGCTGGTAAATCATTCAGGATTATATACAGTCAATAAACCCAGACAACAGAGTGTTATACTTCTTGTTGTTCAAAAAATTCATGTTGATGCAAAAAGTGTTATTCTGTTACCTTTTTAAGTGAATTAGAACAGTATTTAAAAAATCTTTGTGATTTTTGAGCCTTTATTCTGCTATTAATTTTAGCATTGTGCTAAATTCTTCAGCAAAAAAGTTTAGAGTTATGGTATCTCATGTTCTGCCAGTATTTATAAAACTCTCTGAAACAGAAAACCATTCCTGAAGACTGAAAGTATCAGCTCTTCTTAAAATCCAAGAGTTGTACTGAGATCAGTCACTCTGGGCTGCTGAGCTGTCAAATGCTTACCCTGATCCTCAGCTTTATCCTAACAGGGTCATATCACAGCCCTGTTCGGGTTAAAGAGTATAATCAGGAAATTAATATTTTCTTCTCATTTCTCCCCAACCAGCAGCAGCTTTTGTGGGCCCTTCCCACACAGTCAAAGATGATTAAGGGGCCCCCTTGTAGCCATGTGTATGTAGGTATCAAAAGCTGACTATGTTTGCTTTAGTGAAGAGAATGTCCATTAGCATGGTTTAACTAAGTGAGGAGTACCATGTCAGTGGTAAAATATTTAATGGAATTGTGAAGCCTGTTACATGATAAAACACTTTTACTTATAATATGAGATATCTCTGAATTTTTAAGGAAGTATAAATAACAATTCTTATCCACCTGGTTTAGTATACAAGATTACTTTACTAGCTTTTGGTGGTTTGACAGACATGTTACAAAATATCTAGGTAAGATAACTTGCTGTGGTTGGGGGCCCACAAGGAACAGGGGGCCTCCAGCGACCACAGGGTTCGCTGGTGCCTAAAGCTAGCTATGATGCCATTTCACTTTGTAGTTCATGTAGAACACAGCCAGGGATATTGTTTAGTCCCAGGGAAGCTGTATTCTTGGCCTTGGGCAATGCAGCTTTAACCTGTGCTGCAGCAATGCTGGGTGCCTGGCATTCTTCCAGTATTGTGATTGGTCCTTTAGGGGGAGACAGAGAGGGGTAAATTTGGTACTGAATCTGTCAGCCAGTATGTATGTTGGCAATATCTGTTGGCTCAGTATAGGAGGTACCATTGTGCAGTAATTTATAGGCTACCAGTCCGGAGGCTAGTACAAGTCTAGCCAGTAACCAGAGGTCAGAATCAAACCCGTACCTTGAAACTCTGAAGTTAACACCTTAACCATTACACCAATCCCTACCCCTTACACCAATGTTTTAAGTTGCTGGGAAACTAAGAGACTCATTTTTCTTCCTGGGTTTGAACATGTGATTTTATATCGTCATTACACTGACAGTATATTTTATACGGGGAATGGTACTAAACAAGAACTTGATACTTTTATTTTACCCCTGTCTGATAGTATTGGGTTTCTCACATTTCACATCTCTTGTTGTGGTCAGACTGTTTCTTTTCTTGACACTTCCATTACATTAGCTGTAGAGAATAAACATGTTATTTCCAACATTTACAGAAAGGACACTTATAAAAATAACTTTTTGGAATTCACTAGCCAACAGCCATGCTACATGAAGGTTAATGTGATAAGAAGTCAATTTATATGTATCTCGAGCATTATCAGTGAGGCTCCACTTTTTTAAGGGAAGCAAATTTTTTAAAACAGTTGTTTTTACAAAAGCACTATCCAGCTGGCTTACTTAACTGTATTGCCACTGAAGTGTCCATGGCCAGAAATACCTTATAACAACCACATTTAAAAGTTGGTTTCACCCCTAAAACCACCACTAATAATGACATGCAGTCTAACAGAAACTTAAGCTTCCCCATTCCCATCAGCAGAGATATGCAAGGAATCCGAGACATCCTGAATAAATCTGGAACACTATCTCTACTGATATGGATTTACAATTTGCAATAATGTGCACTGAGATGGTTTTACAATTTTCAATAATAATGGCAGTTTTCCTACTTTTTCTTATAAAAAAAACAAAAACTCTTCACAACATGTTTGAAAACAGAGACCAACCATTCCTAGTGACTGACAATAACCTTGCTATTAATAATATTGGCATGTTTAAATGTGATGGTTGTGTATGGCAGTTTATTTTTACAGGGCATTCTTACACTTTTGCTCATTGCAGCTGCACCATTAACTTCAATAAGCATTATAATTGTCATAGCACATGTGTAGTATATGTAGGG
This sequence comes from Protopterus annectens, assembly GCF_019279795.1. Lineage (NCBI taxonomy): Eukaryota > Metazoa > Chordata > Ceratodontiformes > Protopteridae > Protopterus > Protopterus annectens. The sequence goes on along the minus strand of NC_056744.1, from coordinate 1,486,127,288 downwards.
GTGTGTGTAAAAATTACTCATCATTTTATATCAGAAAAACAGCTCGCAGATTGTCTGACAGAGTCAAGGAACACTGTGCGGCTATTCACACTAAAGACATTAGTAATGGACTAAGTAAACATGCTGGATTGTCTGTTAATTTCTCTGGTTTTCATTTTTTTGCAGTTGAGCAAATTGTACCTTTTGTGGAGGATTTCAGTTCCTTACATGAAGTTAAAAAGCTTAGATGGCAACTTATTTTGGAGGATGAAACTGCATCTGGCTTGAATGACAGTTTAAATGTTAAATGTGCACTGAGATGGCTTTCATAACATGGACCATCCAACTTTCTGACTTGGTTACATAGGCTACAATGCATTTTTCTCTAATTAGTTCTCCTGTGTTTATACATCATTTAATTTATGGTTTCTACTATGCAATTGGTAATCTATTTTCTGATTTTAAGCCTCTATGTATGTATCATGCTTAACTTTTACTGTTTATTTCTGGTGAAGTTCTAACATATTAAAGGAACAAAAGTGCTAAAATACATGCTCCAGTCTTGTTTTTTCATCTTCCATACTATTTGTTGTTTTTTTTTTAAGTTTTTGATTTATAGTTAGTTTGTTCTTCTATTTCTTAGACATTTTTATATTGTTTATATATATATATATATATATATATATATATATATATATATATATATATATATATATATATATATATATATATATATATATATATATATATATATATATATATATATATATATATATATATATATATATATATATATATATATATATATATATATATATATATATATATCCTATGTGTGTATATATATATATATATATATATATATATATATATATATAAATAGATATATATATCAGAGCTTTGGCCGGCTAACATCTACCTGAAATCAGCTGGTCATATAAGTGAATTTAAGTAACTTTTATCTGCTCTTTTGCATATAGTACTGTATTTAATTTATTTATTTGTGTTTTTCACTGAATATTAACTCAACTGAAGTTGTGGCTGTCTCTCTACAGAGTACTTTTTAGAATTTCTGTGTAGCCATTGATAGCAGTGGGGGGTAGTTTCAGCACACCACTGACATTATTGCCTTATATAAGTGGTACATTTTGAGTTATCTCTGCTTAATATCAGAGCTTTAGCCAGTTAACATCTACCTGAAATTAGTTGGATGTATAAGTCAATTTAAATGCGCTTTTATCTGATCTTTTGCATATTGTACTGTATTTAATTTATTTATTTGTGTTGTTCACTGAATATTAACTCAACTGAAGTTGTGGCTGTCTCTCTACAGAGTACTTTTTAGAATTTCTGTGTAGCCATTGATAGCAGTGGGGGGTAGTTTCAGCTCATCACTGACGTTTTTGCCTTATATAAGTGGTACATTTTGAGTTATATCTTGTTATTATCAGAGCTTTGGCCAGCTGACATCTACCTGAAAAGAGATAGACGTATAAGTGAATTTAAGTACAATTTTATCTGCCCTTTTGCATATAGTACTGTATTTAATTTATTTATTTGTGTTTTTCACTAAATATTAACTCAACTGTAGTTGTGGCTGTCTCTCTACAGAGTACTTTTTAGAATTTATGTGTAGCTATTGATAGCAGTGGGGGTAGTTTCAGCTCATTACTGACATTCTTGCCTCATATAAGTGATACATTTTGAGTTATCTCTGCTTAATGTCAGATCTTTGGCTGGCTAACATCTACCTGAAATCAGCTGGACGTATAAGTAAATTTAAGTACACTTTTATATGCTCTTTTGCATATAGTTCTGTATTTAATTTATTTATTTGTGTTTTTCACTGAATATTAACTCAACAGAAGTTGTGGCTGTCTCTCTACAGAGTACTTTTTATAATTTTTGTGTAGCCATTGATAGCAGTGGGGGGTAGTTTCAGCTTATCACTGACATTCTTGCCTTATATAACTGGTACATTTTGAGTTATCTCTGCTCAATATCAAGCTATGGCCGGCTAACATCTACTTGAAGTCAGCTAGATGTATAAGTGAATTTAAGTACACTTTTATCGGCTCATTTGCATATAGTACTGTATTTAATTTATTCATTTGTGTTTTTCACTGAATATTAACTCAATTCAAGTTGTGGCTGTCTTTCTACAGAGTACTTTTTAGAATTTCTGTGTAGCCATTGATAGCAGTGGGGGGTAGCTTCAGGTCATCACTGACATTATTGCCTTATATGAGTGGTACATATTGAGTTATCTCTTGCTAATATCAGATCTTTGGCCGGCTAATATCTACCTGAAAACAGCTGGATGTATAAGTGAATTTAAGTACAATTTTATCTGCTCTTTTGAATATAGTACTGTATTAAATTTATTTATGTGTGTTTTTTCCTGGGGCAGCCATGGTGGTGCAGCAGTTAGCATTGTCGCCTCACAACAAGCGGTTCTCCTGTTCAATTCTCGGCTGGGGTGCCTTCTGTGCAGAGTCTGCATGTACTCCCTGTGGTTGCTTGGGTATCCTCCGGGTACTTCGGTTTCCTCCCACATCCCAAAGACATGCAGTAGGTGGATTGGACACTCTAAATTGGTCCTAGGTGTGAGTGTGTGCATGTGTATGCCTTCTGTGGAAGGTTGGGTGCTGGGCTGTCAATTCGACACCGTAAAACTCCCCTGCCAATCATGAGCGGACAGATGATCCACTGTGGTTTCCCCTAACTGGGAAAAGCTGAAAGAAGAAGAAGAAGATTTGTGTTTTTCACTGAATATTACCTCAACTGAAGCTGTGGCTGTCTCTCTACAGAGTACATTTTAGAATTTCTGTGGAGCTATTGATAGCGGTGGGGGGAGTTTCAGCTCATCACTGACATTTTTGCCTTATATAAGTGGTACATTTTGTATTATCTTTGCTTAATATCAGAGCTTTGGCTGTCTAACATCTACCTGAAATCAGCAGGACATATAAGTGAATTTAAGTACACTTTTATCTGTTCTTTTGCATTTAGAGCTGTATTTAATTTATTTATTTGTGTTTTTCACTGAATAATAACTCAACTGAAGTTGTGGCTGTCTCTCTACAGAGTACTTTTTAGAATTTCTGTGTAGCCATTGATAGCAGTGGGGGGTAGTTTCAGCTCATCATTGACATTCTTGCCTTATATACGTGGTAAATTTTGAGTTATCTCTGCTTAATATCAGAGCTTTGGCCAGCTAAAATCTACCTGAAATCAGCTGGCCGTATAAGTGAATTTACGTACACTTTTATCTGCTCTTTTGCATATAGTACTGTATTTAATTTATTTATTTGTGTTTTTCACTGAATATTAACTCATCTGAAGATGTGGCTGTCTCTCTACAGAGTACTTTTTAGAATTTCTGTGTAGCCATTGATAGCAGTGGGGGTAGTTTCAGCTCATCATTGACATTCTTGCCTTATATAAGTGGTAAATTTTGAGTTATCTCTGCTTAATATCAGAGCTTTGGCTGGCTAAAATCTACCTGAAATCAGCTGGACATATACATGAATTTAAGTACACTTGTATCTGCTCTTTTGTATACAGTACTGTATTTAATTTATTTATTTGTGTTTTTCAGTGAATATTAACTCAACTGAAGTTGTGGCTGTCTCTCTACAGAGGACTTTTTAGAATTTCTATGTAGCCATTAATAGCAGTGGGGCAGTAGTTTCAGATCATCACTGACATTCTTGCCTTATATAAGTGGCACATTTTGTTATCTCTGCTTAATATCAGAGCTTTGACTGGCTAACATCTACCTGAAATCAGCTAGACGTATAAGTGAATTTAAGTACATTTTTGTCTGCTCTTTTGCATATAGTACTGTATTTAATTTATTTATTTGTGTTTTTACTGAATATTAACTCAACTGAAGTTGTGGCTGTCTCTCTACAAAGTACTTTTTAGAATTTCTGTGTATCCATTGATAGCGGTGGGGGGTAGTTTCAGCTCATCACTGACATTCTTGCCTTATATAAGTGGTACATTTTGAGTTATCTCTGCTTAACATCAGAGCTTTGGCCAGTTAACATCTACCTGAAATTAGCTGGATGTATAAGTGAGTTTAAATACACTTTTATCTGATCTTTTGCATTTAGTACTGTATTTAATTTATTTATTTGTGTTTATCACTGAATACTAACTCAGCTGAACTTGTGGCTATCTCTCTGCAGTTAGTTCCCCACCCACCCTCCATGTTCTTGTTTTGGTGTTAATGTTGGTGGCTTTGAAATTGCCCACCCCTCTTGTAGATTTCTATTTGGATACTCCTTCTGGGCCCATCTCATTTGCTCACTCAACTGAGTGTAGTGAGATAATATTCTGATTTCAGGCCCTCCTACTGTGTACAAAAAGAGCATTTAGGAAGGACAACCCCTGTAGCATCTTAATCCTGCTCTGTTCCCTCCCTCAAAAAAAAAAAAAAAAAAAAAAATATATATATATATATATATATATATATATGTATTATTCAGCTGCTCTTACTGTAACTGTCTTAGTTGCTCTTCTGTGTGCTGTTATCTGTTCAGTCGCTCTTACTCTGCACTTATTACTGCTTGTTAGTAGCCTTCTAATTTACTGCATTCTGCACTTGATTTTTAGTAATTTGTTAATTTAATTGCATTTATTTGAACTGTATTTTCCGTAGTGTTGCTACACACTCAGGTGTGTTGGCCTGCACTACAATTTGAATTGTATTTACTGCTGTTTAGTTGCTTTTCTCTAACAAAAAAAAAATTCTAAGCTTGTTTCCTGCCTTTCCTGTAACTAGTCAAGTCCAGATACAGACTTGCTGTATCCAGGACTGTTGGTAAGCTTCTTGGCCCCCTAAGCCTTTCTGTGTTGGAGGGAAGCCTTCTAGCTTATCAGTGGGAGTGGTAAGCACTAGGTAGCCTATCTACCATGGGAGGAGTGGGTTTTGGCCCTGAAATAGTAGTTCATTGGCCGTTTGGGAAGTTTTTCCATCTCTTTGTACTTTCTGGTTAAAAACCCATTTTGCATTTGATCCCTGCCTTTCCTATAACTAGTGTAGTCCAGGTACAGATTTTCTGTATCCAGGACTGTTGGTAAGCTTATGAGCCCCCCCAAGCCCTTCTGTGTTGGAAAGAAGCCTTCTAGCTTATCAGTGGGAATGGTAAGCAATAGGTAACCTATCTACCACAGGAGGAGTGGTTTCTGGCCCAGAAATTATAGTTTATTAGCCATTTGGGAAGCTTTTCCACCTCTTTCAACCTTTTGATTTTAAAGTCTGTGCTTGCGCTTGTTTCCTGCCTTTCCTGTTACTAGTCTAGTCCAGGTACAGATTTGCTGTATCCATGACTCTTATAAGCATCAGATAGCCTATCTACCACAAGAGGAGTGGTCCCTGGCCCAGAAATTGTAGCTCTTGGCTGTTTGAGCATTTTTTTCCATCTCTTTCAACTTTCTGGTTTGAAAGCTGCACTTGTGCCTGTTTCCCTGCCTTTCCTATAACTATCCTAGTCCGGTTACAGAGTTGCTGTATCCAGGATTGTTAGTAAGCTTCTGAGCCCCCCAAGCCTTTCTGTGTTGGAGGGAAGCCTTCTAGCTTATCAGTGGGAGTGGTAAGCATTAGGTAGCCTATCTACCACAAGAATAGTGGTTCCTGGCCCAGAAAGTGTAGCTATTGGCCATTTGGGCAGTTTTTTTTCCATCTCTTTCAAAGTTCTGGTTTAAAAGCTGCACTTGCACTTGTTTCCCACCTTTCCTGTAACTAGCCTAGTCCAGATACAGAGTTGCTGTATCCAAGACTGTTGGTAGGCATCTGAGCCCCGCAAGCTTTTCTGTGTTGGAAGAAAGCCTTCTAGCTTATCAGTGGGAGTGGTAAGCACTAGGTAGCCTGTCTACCATGAGAGGAGAGGTTCTTGGCCCAGAAATTGTAGTTTATTGACCATTCGGACAGTTTATCTGTCTCTTTCAACTTTCTGGTTTAAAAGACCATATCTGTGCTTGTTTCCCATCTTTCCAGTAACTAACCTACTGGGTAGCACTAGAAAGCCTTAAACTGAAACAAGCCTTCTAGCTTAGAAGAGAGACTTTGGAGTGATTAAGTATCAGTTTTCTGTACTTTCTTGCTGTACTTAACTGTTTTCTGCCTAAACACAGATTTTCCAGTGTTTATTGTGAATTAAAAGCTTGTTTCTTTCACATATTGTACTTATTTGACTGTCTGCACTTTTAAAAAAGTTGTTTTTTTGTTTAAATAATTTGTTTAACTGTTGTAGGCTACACACTAAAGTGTGATAGCCTTTTCTGATCATTTGTAGTTGTTTAAAGCTGTTTTAAGTGTATGTTTTACTGTTTTTTGCCTTATCTTTAAAAAAAAAAAAAAAAAAAAAGCAAAAAAATTCCTTGTTTCCCACCTTTCTAAGCTAGTATAGCCCAGTTTTCGGGCTAGTGCTGAATTCAGGGCTGTGATACTAGTTTCTGAGTTGCTCATACCTTACTTGGAGAGAAGGAAGTCTCTCTGTTCACCTGTGAGAGAGGAGAGCTTTGAGCAACCTATCTGTCCCTGGAGGAGTGGTTCCAGCCCAGATGTTAGTAGTTTATTGGCCATTTTGGGATAAATTCTATCTCTTTCATTTCCCTACTAAAAAAAACTGTGTTTGCACAGTTTTGTGCACCAGGCAGTGCCATTAGCTACGGTTAAATTATTCCCGGCTCCACTAAGTCTCCTCTTCAGTTTTTCCCTTGAAACTAGTCTAACTCTCAACCTAAGCACTCAAAAACCATCTTACAGCCCAGCACTTGCTCAGACCTAATAGCAAGCACTAATATACCCTGACACTGATTGCCCAGCAAGGCAAGGCTCTTTATTCAACCCTCACCAACCGAGCGACTAAGCAGCTCACCCTACTATTCAGGCATGACCAAAGGGCAACTTCAGTTGCACTCTCCAGTCCAGCTGGTGAATCTGGGTATCCTGAGGCAATGTTACAACTGCCTCATGTACACAGACAACCCTCTCCTCCTACCACAAAACACTAACATATGTGAGAGATGCAATGATATAGCCAAACTGAAAGCTAAGTTGTCTCCACCCAAGACTGGAACAGACAGTCAAGAGGAGAAGGTTAACACTTGCACCACACCTCCAGCTGCACACAGACCTACTAAAACAGCACTGTCAAAAAATACACATAAATACACAAAATCATACCTGGAGGCTCTAAATAAACACCTGAAAAAGCATCAGAGACCTCCAAACAGACACCCAAACAACCTTCACTTCCCGTCACAAACCAGACAACACATAAAACACAAAATCAGTGTGCCACACAATCACAGCCCTTAAGGCGAAATAAAATACCTAACACACTAGTAGTAGGTGACTCTATAGTCAGGTACACTGACGTCCCACTCACTAGACTGGACAAGCAGAAGGTTACTGTTAGCTGCCTGTCGGGAGCCAGAATCTGCCACATAACACAACCACTCAGGTCACTCCAGAACAAGTACAAATATTATACTGTCATTGTTCATGTTGGTGTGAATGATATAATGCAGCCCAGGCTGGTATGACCCTGACCCTGAGTAGCATCCTGCCCTCACCAAAAATGATACCTCAGTATAAAGAAAAAAATGATCAATTTCAACAATTGGCTAAGCTTCTGGTGTCATTCAAAGGGGATCTAGTGTCTGTCAGCCTGGGTCAACATGCTCGACAAGCCACGTTGCTTCGCAAGAAATGGCTTGTGCCTGTCACCCCTAGGCTTTCAAATACTGGCCAAGGCTCTTGCTGCCCCCATAGTGCCTTTTTTAGGCAAGGCTCAAAAGTCAAACCCACCTCCATAAACAGCACAATTAACAAAAAATTGAGGGTTATGCTACTCAACGCCAGGAGTTTAAATCTCAAAATGCACGCGCTCGAAGCACTCCTCAGTATGGAGAACATTGACATCTGTGCAGTAACTGAAACCTGGTTCAAGGCTCCAGAGAGCACCCCAGCACTACTGGGCTACAACTCATACCACATGTTTTGGCCACAGAACACGGACCGAAACACAAAAGGAGGGGGTGTATCCATATTCATCAAGGATACCTACACCTCCAGGTTAGAGGCGCAGCATGATACCTCTGAGATCATCCGTTTGCAACTAACATCGGGCAAATCTGCAATGCAAATTGTGGCCTGCTACAGATTACCCTCCATGACCCAGGACCACCACACCACCCTTCTGGAGACACTGGAAAACATGAAGGTCCTACCGAACACCCTGATATTGGGCGATTTCAATTAACCTACCATTCACTGGGAAAACTACTCGAGTACAAATTTCCAGGCCCAGCACTTCCTGGAATTCATCAACTCAAATGGCATGGATCAGCTGGTAAACTCCCCTACCAGAGGTGAAAACATATTGGACCTGGTCATCACCAACATGGGCGACAGGTGTTCCACACCAGAGGTCAACCCGTCACTGGTTAGATCAGACCATAAAC
>NC_056744.1:1486106328-1486113828 GCF_019279795.1 Protopterus annectens | reverse complement strand
CAGTGATGAACATTTAGAAATCACTGTGATTGCTTTCATGTCATGATCTCAAAAACTATACTGATGAGCTTGTTGATACAAAATGCAGAGTCCAGCTAAATCATTAACATGAAGGGCAAGGACACTGATTGACAAGTAAAACAAGAAATTCCATGTTTATGAGTTAACATTGGAAATTACAGGTGTTTTCTCACTGAATGTGTCAAAAGAAGGCAATGCTGAAAGGCTGTTTTTTTGTATCTTCTATAAATCCACTATACTAACAAGCTTCAGTGTTTTGTTTTAGTAATTGGAGTTTACAGCACCATATTTTACTGACTCTACTGTCTTTTTTCAATTATTCCTGTGACTGTCAAGTGCAATTTTCAGTTATTATAAGTTTGTTGTAATTTTAGCACGTCTGTCAATAAACAAAATTAAATAAGCACAGAAAAGCAAAGGAAAATGACAGGCTTGTATGTACTAAATATATGAAGAAATACAAGTTTTGAATGAGTCCTTGAGCCTAAAATGCCAAATTCCATGAAAAGTCTGTATTTCTCTAGCACTCACAGAAAATTGGGGAATGAACAGTGCCCTTGAAGAGACTCCAGTGAATAAAATAGTGTCTTCAATTATGAGATCACTACAGTTCAGCAATAATAGCCAAGTACAGTTACTTTGATTAATAAACTTAATTAAATAATTATATAACTAAATGTGTCTCATTATTGTGCTCGTTGTCATGTTCTTCCCATTGTCATTTGAGACCCTTGTCCAAATGAATGCTGTCTTGTTGCTATAATGCTCTGTCATCTCCTTTCCTCCCTCCTTCAGGCCATACAAAACAAAAGGAGGCAGTGGCCACCCTAGAACAATTCTGGGCATTAGACGTACAGGCAGACTAGTATGTGCAAATCTTGTTGTATTTCTATAATTTTGTCTCGGTATATCTGACGCTGTGCACACATGCACCTGGTATATCATGTCCATGTTGTCAAGATGTACATCAACAGTAACATGCATTCTGTGTATCAGTTTGTCTTCTGAACCCTTTCATGTACCCTGCTGGAGGGGCATGTCCATTACTGCAATATTTATCTACTATAATATGTCCATATCTTGTGTATTCATGTCATACTGATGCATGCATGTTAATCTGTAACAGTGAGGCATGATTACAGTATGTATGTCACTTACCCAAAAGTGCCCTCACTTTTATCGAAACTTGGATGACCAATAATCCTCTTGCCCTAAACCCCAGCCAAACCAAACTTGTGCTATTTACCCCTAAAAAACACCATCCCAAACAATAATGAATTTATCAATTGTTCTCACAATAACACTATTATCGAAGTTGTTCCAAATACAAAACTACTGTCATCATAGATAAAAACCCAACATCTGACCTACATATTCACAGCAATATTAAAAAGATATAAAAAATGGGCATTCTCTATAGACACAAATAATTCCTCAACAACTCCACAAAACCATCCCTAGCCTCTTCCTTTCTGCTATCTTCTCTTCTATATGGTGTCCCTCTTCTTACCAACATCCAGTCCTTTACATTAAAACTTGACACGTACTACAATAAAATTGCTAAATTTGTAACAATGCAAAATATTCATCTCACCACTTTTCCTCATTACACCTACTAAATTGGCTAGAGCTTCCACATTATCTTCCATATTTACAATTAACCACTGCACACAAATGTATGTACAAGCTCTCAAACTGCCCTGCCCTTTCTTCTCTACTTACTCAGTACCATCCAAATAGACCTCTCAAATCCAAAAAACAACTGCTCTTGAATGTAGAAAAGCCTAACCTCTCAGCTGATCATCTGCTCTACTCCTTTACTATTGCAAAACTATGGAATACCCTCCCACCATCAGTTAGGACTACCAGCAATCCAGCTCTGTTTAAAAAGTCCCTGAGACAACACCTTTTCTCTCTATGCCAGTGCACATGTGCCAAAAACGGCACTTCCCACAACCTGACTCCCTCCTCTATACTCCCATATCTTTATTTATTAGTACTCTGATGTATTTATTTCTATCTCAAATCACTTTAAGTACATTGCTCAAGCTAGTAACTTCATAAGTGTGAATTACTCAGACAAAGCTACTTACGTAAGTAATTTAATTATCCTAACTCGTTATATTCTAATTGTGTAATACACTTTATCCTTGATATTGTACTTTATACTATACTCTAATTTTAAATTGTCAGCTGTGACCATTCTATTTTATTGTATTGATCATGATGCTCTGCTGTACTGAAAATGGGCTCACTATGGCCCAGTGAATCATCCTTGTAAACAAATGCAAATCAATAAATGATAAATAAATACATTTACACAGACTGGAAGATGATTCCAGAGAAGTGGTATTTTCTGCAAGACATAACATGTTCTGTTTAAGTTGCAGAAGATTTAGAACTCTCTTCAGTGTGTGTTTCTACTGTAACTGAACTACTGGATGTGTGGCAGATCAGAAAAGATGGGGTGGGTGGAAGCTCTGTAAACAAAGCAAAGATTGCCCTTCAGTAGGCAGCAAGATTCCAAAAATAGGGACAAGGTTCTCAGAAGAGCAGTATAGCTTTTGTGATTTAGGCCCATGATTTTCTTTGTGAGAAATCATTGTGGTCATGCAAGTTGTGTCAAGTGTCTGGGCAGGTTCATATCAAAGTGTCATTATACTCAAAGACTGGATCAATAAGTATAGTATACAGTGGCATGATCACTTGTCTGGATCTGGATGCCATTCCCTTACAAACAGGCTGTGCAATGAAAAGTTACTTATTTACATCAGTGGATAAATTCTGATCAGATGACAGCTTATTTCCTTGTTGGGTTATCTGGTTCTTCACTACTGGGTTGATTTTTAGAAGGGACGGGATGTCATGTTTGCCAAAAGATACAAATCATGCATTTTTTAACATTTAGTTTTAGGCCATGGCTATGACAATTATTTGTTTGAGAAAGGCCTTCCTGAAGGATCTTGGTGTCGTCTGAAGAGTTTATGATGACGACAAATTTATAGCTATCTGCAAACTTGATCAGCCATAACCCCTTAACATTAAATAAAGAGGAGTGGCCCAAGTACTCCTCCCTGAAGTACACCATTAGTGACACACCTTTTGGAAGAGGTAGAGCCATCTACCCGAATTTCATTGGTTCTATTTGTAAGCCAGTTTACTATTCAACAATTTACGTAAGGATTAACTTTTAGCTTGATGAGTTTACAATTATGCCTCAGAGGGGATGGTTTTGAATGCTTTTGCAAGGTCTAAATATACAGTATGTACAGATCTGTTCAGCCTTTTTAAATAATTCTACCATATTAACTAAGCAGGATCTGCACTTGATAAAACCAAACCGGCTCAGGCCAAGAGGACGTAGGCTGCCTAGGTCTTTATTTATCAATTCAGTAATGACCTTTTCCATAGCTTACAGATGAGGCTTATAGGTTTATAGTTTCTCACATTAGTTGATACCCCACATTTGTGCATCAGGATGACTGTTGCAGATTTCCACACATCTGGTACCAACCTGATTGGAAGTTGATAATGAAGAGGGTATGTACAGGGGATGACAGGTTTTGTTTCAGGTAGACCAGTAGCTACATATAAGTAGTGTTTTTGACATTGAATAGTGCCTTGAGGACTTGTTCCTAGAAGATTTAAGGAGGTGTGGATGGTGTTTTTGAACCTGGAATGTGGGGTGGAGAGATGTATGACATTAGAGTTAAATTGATCCAGCAGTATAATGGCTCAGAATTAAGAGTATTTACTTTACTACTAAATCTGTCCAGTTTTCAGCATTATGCCTGAATTTTATAACATAGTTAAAGATGGCTTTCTGATTGTCCTTTGCCTGAGAGGATAATTCTTCCACATATTTAAACATGCTACTCATCCCCTCTACCCAAATTCATTATACTATAAACAACCTTCTTACTGCAGTGGGCAATGGTCCCTGGTTCAGTATGCAGATGACTCCATTTTAATTTTCTCAGGTCCAAGCATGCAATCACTACAAACTATTAAACAAAAAATTCTGTCATATGACAAAAATACTGGCATATGAGCCAATCAAAAAATGCAAAGTGGAGCCACTTCTGCTTTATACGAAATACCTTTTTTTTTGTCCTTACCCAGCCCTTAAGAAATCTGGCAAACCTGCACTCTCTCCACCCCTTATCTTCAAATATTTATTATTGTTATTCATTGGTTATGGTTTACTGTTAACATAGAGTGGATATAAAAAGTTTACACATGCCTGTTAAAATGCCAGTTTTTGTGATATAAAAAATGAGACCGCAATAAATCATTTCAAAACTTTTCCCACCTTTAATGTGACCTATAACCTGTACAATTCAATTAAGAAACAAATCTGTTATGGTAAAAAATATAAAAACTAAAAAAAGTACAATACGCTGGTTGCATAAGTGTGTACACCCTTAAACTAATACTTTGTTGAGTGTGCACACCCTTAAACTAAATACTTTGTTGAAACACCTTTTGATTTAATTACAACATTCAATCTTCTTGGGTAGGAGTCTATCAGCATGGCACATCTTGACTTGACTTTGATATAAAATCTGATTATAGTCTGTCTACTATATGGAGAGAGTTACCTAGTGTCACCTTTAGAAGAGGTGCCAACTTAAAAAGTATAATACAAAAAAGTTGGAAACCTCTAAATCTAACGAGTAGAAATGGAATGTGGAAATGTAACATGTGTCCACACTGTCCACAGGTAGAAGCTGGCCAAAATTTTACAATTAGAGATGTTAGCTATAAAATCAATAAAAAGTTTGATTGTAATTCAAAGGGAGTAGTCTATCTCGCTCAGTGTAATTCCTATCCTGCCTTTTATATAGGCAAAATGGACAGGAAACTTTATGAACATCTGTATAGTATCAGAAAGTTAAAAAAGGAGAATGCATTGGCCAGACATGTGGAAAGTTTTCAGCAGCATTCCTTTAAATTTAAAGCTATAGATGATCAAACCTGGGACTTGAGGTGTAGTCCAACCTCTTTACTGTTGGAGAAAAGGGAGTTGTTATGGCAACTCCAAACTAGAGCCTGTTGTTATCCAGGCTTGAACGAAATTTACTCTATTTCTTGTATACTGAAACTTAAAAGCCTTATGAGGTAAATAGTGGAGTCGAGCTTAAAAGCAGACATGGGTCATGGAACCTTTATATATTTGTATACAAGGCAATTTCACGAGTGATGTTTCTCAGAATTTTATACAAGTAGGAGAAGCTGCTCAGTATAACTTTATACGGAAGACCGCTGAAGAGTCCTTCAAGGTGAACAAGTAAATTTATTTAAAATTTATTTCATAAATGTATTTAATATATTAGGAACAGAAAAAAAGGAGGTAAATAAATACACAGTGAGGGACTAAGTGTTGTTTCTGCACTTTTTGTATGTTGGAACCTTACTTTTGACAATTTGTCAATATAGAAGGGAATATTTATTGTTGTTATTTTTTGTTTCATTATTATCTTTCACTTTTATGTTTTATTTACTGAGAATGACAAATAATATTTAAAGTATCAAACGTGCAGTGTCTTTTACCTGGGGGGGTTGGATTTTTAAATCCCGTTGCAGGGAATTAAGTTTTTTAATTGAAACGTGATTTCCACTGTAATTGAAATGTGATTTTATTTTTAAAAAGTGGAAGGTTGTGATTCTTGTTGTTTGTCTGAAGAAGTCCCGCTAAGAGCAGGATGAAAAGCGAAAATTAAAAATGAAGGCTTAACTTTTTAAATTTCAGTGTGTTGCGTGGTCCATTGAAGGTGGATATTGATACCATTTGGATTGTTTAAATAGACATGGTGCAGTGAGGGCGTGCCCATTTGTCTAAGTTTTTTCTTGGTTTGTTTTACGTGTTTTGGATTTTTACACAACCAGTACTTGCCAGAAATCCCTGAAGTTCCTTCAGTGTTGCTATAGGTCTCTTGGAAGCCTCCCTGACCAGTTTTTGTCTTGTCTTTTCATCAATTTTGGAGGATTCAGTTCTTTGCAATGTCACTGTTGTCCCATATTTTCTCCACTTTTTGATGACTGTCTTCACTGTGTTCAATGGTATATCCAATGCTGTGAAAATTGTTTTGTACCCTTCTCCTGACTGATACCTTTCAACAGTGAGATCCCTTTGATGCTTTGTAAGCTCTTTGTGAACCATGGCTTTTGCTGTAGCAGGCAACTGAGTAAATGTCAGGAAAATCTTGCTAGAAAAGCTGAACTTTATTTGGGGTTAATCAGAGTCTCTTTAATTGATAGCAGTTGAGTACCCAAGAAGACTGCTATTTTGCTTTATTCACAACTGTTGTGCTTAGCCAGAGTAGAATAGTTGTATGTTCCATTTTGGGGCAGTTAACGACAGTGCATAGCCTAGGAAATGACAGGTGTGTATTTGTGCAAACATTAACATGTTTGCACTTATAGTTATGAGCAACTACACAGTCTGCTATACATGAGGCAATTACTCCAAGATGCCCATTCAAACACAATAGGGAGAGGGTACATATCTGAGGCAGTGCTACTACAACTGGCATATCATTGTCAAGATAGGTGTATTGGGTTTTATGTGTAGTTCTATCATATACACTGTCATATTGCATACCTCACAGGTGCATTGTATTGGCAACATTACCCTGATGTAGGTGATGCGCATGTTATACAGAGCTTGGGTTGTCTGTGTATGTTGTTGAGAGTTTGTGTGTTGTGCACGGGATCAGAGATTAGAAGATGAGGGACATGTAATGGAGTTGTGGATCCTCATCTGCATGAGTCTGTGTGGATTACCATAGATCATAGTGCAGGTGGTAATGAAATACTTTTGTCTTGGTTGTCACAGGTGACCAGGGTGGAGTTGGTGTCTCTCCCCCACACAACCTGATGTCAGTGTCTCTTCAAACTCTGATGATGATGGTAGCCATATTGAGGCACAGGTGGGCTTGTCACTGGCTGAATCTGTCCCAGAGGTTGACATCCCTCTTCTGCCCCCATTGTCCCCTCACACAGTCAGTATGCCCACACATACCAAGTCACCAGAGGCCACAGATATTGGACAGTCAGAGGGTGGTAACATAGTACAGAACAGTGTGAGAACAATGATGTCATTGAGTGTAGACACTGACCATAGCCAGATAGCTGGAGAGGTCCCATACAAGCAGATTAACAGGGGTGCTCAAAGAAGGACTGCTGCCCCCCACCTCCTGTCGCAGGTGTCACATTGTGGGTCACTTGCTGCATGTTTCTGGCTGTCATGGAGGCACAGGCATGATCCGACCACAACACCAGATGGATGCTTAGAGTTATGGATGCAGAACAGTCTGACATCAGTGACTATCTCCACCACATTGGTGATGCCCTGGAACATTTCACTGATGTAGTAGACAGACAGTGGACTGAGACAGTTTCACTGATGTAGTGGACAGACAGTGGGCTGAGACAGTGTCTGTCTTTGAGCGCACGTTGTTGGTGCTAGAACATGTG